>NW_027591545.1:75000-84525 GCF_964213995.1 Mustelus asterias | reverse complement strand
CACACACACTCTCTCTCACACACTCTCCCTCTCACACACTCTCTCTCACACACTCTCACTCTCACACACATTCTCTCTCTCACACACACACTCTCTCACATACTCTCTCTCCACACACTCTCTCTCTCACACACTCTCTCTCACACCTCTCTCCACACACTCTCTCTCACACACACTCCTCTCTCACACACGCACTCTCTCTCACACTCTCTCTCTCACACACTCTCTCTCTCTCACACACACTCTCTCTCTCACACACTCTCTCTTACATACACACCTCTCACACACACTCCTTTCCACACACACACTCTCTCTCACACACACTTTCTCTCTCCCTCACACACACTCTCACTCTCACACACACTCTCTCTCACACACACACACTTCTCACACACACACTCTCTCACTCACACACACTCTCTCTCACACACACACTCTCTCTCTCACACACTCTCTCACACACACACACTCTCTCTCACACACCCACTCTCTCTCACACACACCCTCACACCCCACTCTCCTCACACACCCCCTCTCACACCCACTCTCTCTCACACACACACACTCTCTCTCACACACTCTCTCTCACACACACTCTCTCTCACACACACACTCTCTCTCACACACACTCTCTCTCTCACACACACTCTCTCTCACACACATCTCTCTCACACACACTCTCTCTCACACACACTCTCTCTCACACACTTCTCTCTCACACACACACTCTCTCACACACTCTCTCTCTCACACACTCTCTCTCACACACACTCTCTCTCTCACACACTCTCTCTCACACACTCTCTCTCTCACACACACTCTCTCTCACACACACTCTCTCTCACACACACTCTCTCTCTCACACACACACACTCTCTCTCTCACACACACACTCTCTCTCTCACACACTCTCTCTCACACACTCTCTCTCTCACACACACTCTCTCTCACACACACTCTCTCTCTCTCACACACACACTCTCTCTCTCACACACACTCTCTCTCTCACACACTCTCTCTCACACACTCTCTCTCACACACTCTCTCTCTCACACACACTCTCTCTCACACACACACTCTCTCTCTCACACACACTCTCTCTCTCACACTCTCTCTCACACACACTCTCTCTCACACACACTCTCTCTCTCTCACACACACACTCTCTCTCTCACACACACTCTCTCTCACACACACTCTCTCTCTCACACACTCTCTCTCACACACTCTCTCTCTCTCTCTCTATCACACATTGAACTGGCTGAGTGAATGTGTCCACACGGGGGAAAAGGCAATGCAGGCAGTCTGATCGAGAGAGACAGACAGACACATCTCTGAGCCAGGGACCCCTCTCCTCCTTCACCCCAGACACACCCTCAGTCAATGATGCTGAGCTGGGGGCGGTGTGGACCTGGAGGGAGAGAGAGCGAGAGCTGGGCTGCAAATGAATACCCAAAGGTGAGGAACCTTACCGTGGACGGTGCCCCTCCGGGGACAGGAGAAGGCGGCAGCCCCTTGCTCGGAGCGGGGGTTGAGTCTGTGAGCGACCCGTGTACAGAGAGCTGTTAGATCCTTGGCTGTCCCACGAGGAAAGCCATCCTTGCTACACACTGCAGCTGCTGTCAGACTCGGTGACAATTCCGGATGATAAATTAAATGCCTTTCTTTTTACGACTCCCCTTCGCTGCCTCGGGTCCGTATCTAGGGCAGCGAATCACACACAGTTCCTGCAGCTTACGGCTCCCGCAAGAATCCTGTTCCAGATCAATCCTACGTCTCGAACACTCCCGACAGAAGCTGACTTAAGGTGTTGGCAGCTACACTGAGGCCAAAGTGTGTGTGTGTGTGCTGGAACAGGGGGAAGGGCTATACATCAGGAAGCAATCCCAGTTCCTGTTATTCTGGGAACGTTCGGGGCCAGTACCCAATCGAGGGGCAGAAGGGCCTCCTCAGCACTGACATCTCCTGCACTGTCGGAGGGTCAGTGCTGAGGGAGTGCCGCACTGTCGAAGGGTCAGTGCTGAGGGAGTGCCGCACTGTGGGAGGGTCAGTGCTGAGGGAGTGCCGCACTGTGGGAGGGTCAGTGCTGAGGGAGTGCCGCACTGTGAGGGGGTCAGTGCTGAGGGAGTGCCGCACTGTGGGAGGGTCAGTGCTGAGGGAGCGCCGCACTGTGGGAGGGTCAGTGCTGAGGGAGCGCCGCACTGTGGGAGGGTCAGTGCTGAGGGAGTGCCGCACTGTGGGAGGGTCAGTGCTGAGGGAGCGCCGCACTGTGGGAGGGTCAGTGCTGAGGGAGCGCCGCACTGTGGGAGGGTCAGTGCTGAGGGAGTGCCGCACTGTGGGAGGGTCAGTGCTGAGGGAGTGCCGCACTGTCGGAGGGTCAGTGCTGAGGGAGCGCCGCATTGTCGGAGGGTCAGTGCTGAGGGAGTGCCGCACTGTCGGAGGTGCTGTCTTTCAGGATGGGACATTAAACAGAGGCTCCGTCTGCCCTCCCGGGTGGGTGTAAAAGATCCCATGACTGCTGTTGGAGGTCGGTCACCAGTGGTGTGCCCCAGGGATCTGTTCTGGGACCCTTGCTGTTTGTCATTTTCATAAATGACCTGGATGAGGAAGCAGAGGGATGGGTTGGTAAGTTTGAAACAACACGAAGGTTGGTGGGGTTGTGGATAGTCTGGAGGGATGTCAGAAGTTACAAAGGGACATAGATAGGATGCAAGACTGGGCGGAGAAGTGGCAGATGGACTTCAACCCAGATAAATGCGTCGTGGTCCATTTTGGCAGGTCAAATGGGATGAAGGAGTACAATATAAAGGGAAAGACCCTTAGTACAGTAGAGGATCAGAAGGACCTTGGGGTCCGGGTCCATAGGACTCTAAAATCGGCCCCGCAGGTGGAGGAGGTGGTTAAGAAGGCGAATGGCGTGCTGGCCTTGATCAATCGAGGGATTGAGTTTAGGAGTCCGGGGATAATGATGCAGCTATATAAGACCCTCGTCAGACCCCACTTGGAGTACTGTGCTCAGTTCTGGTCGCCTCATTACAGGAAGGATGTGGAAAAGATTGAAAGGGTGCAGAGGAGATTTACAAGGATGTTGCCTGGATTGAGTGGCATGCCTTATGAGGATAGGCTGAGGGAGCTCGGTCTTTTCTCCTTGGAGAGACGTAGGATGAGAGGAGACCTAATAGAGGTGTATAAGATGTTGAGAGGCATAGATCGGGTGGACTCTCAGAGGCTTTTTCCCAGGGTGGAAATGTCTGCTACGAGAGGACACAGGTTTAAGGTGCTGGGGGGGTAGGTACAGGGGAGATGTTAGGGGTAAGTTTTTCACACAGAGGGTGGTGGGCGAGTGGAATCGGCTGCCGTCAGTGGTGGTGGAGGTGAACTCAATAGGGTCTTTTAAGAGACTCCTGGATGAGTACATGGGACTTAATAGGATGGACGGTTATAGGTAGGTCTAGAAGGTAGGGATGTGTTCGGCACAACTTGTGGGGCCGAAGGGCCTGTTTTGTGCTGTAGTTTTTCGATGTTTCTATGTTTCTAAAAACGGGGTGGGCCGGGTTGGGGGGGGGGGCGTTGACGGGAGTCGGGTGGGAGGGGTGAGTTCTCTCTGATGTCCGAGGACCAATGGTTATACCACAACCCACATCACGAAAAACAGGTGATCTGGGTCATTCACACCTTGCTGTGCGTGGGATCTTGCTGTGCGTACATCAGCTGCTGCGTTTCCGACAACCGTGACGACACTTCCAAGGAGTGTAGCTGATTGGCTGGGAGGCCTTGAGACTTGCTAATGTGGGGAAAGGTGCTAGAGAAATGTAGATTCTGCACTTTAACATCTGACCCCATCGGTGTCACAATCCCTCCCGAGGTCTCTCACTCCAGAGGCACTCCCCTTGACCAGAGGATGCTGGGATTCTACATTCAGGCGATGCCCCCCAGGGTCGAATGTCCCATCAACATTTTCCTCACTCTCTATGGTGAAATCCCTCCCCTCGCTCACCTCTGGGGTGAGGGGGCGAGATTCAAAGCCCTGAGTTCCTGATGAGGGAGCTCGACTCGGTAACTAATCCCGTGCTGTCCCTGTCCTGGGAGTGTTTGATGGGGACAGTGTAGAGGGAGCTTTACTCTGTATCTAACCCCATGCTGTACCTGTCCTGGGAGTGTTTGATGGGGACAGTGTAGAGGGAGCTTTACTCTGTATCTAACCCCGTGCTGTACCTGTCCTGGGAGCGTTTGATGGGGACAGTGTAGAGGGAGCTTTACTCTGTATCTAACCCCGTGCTGTCCCTGTCCTGGGAGTGTTTGATGGGGACAGTGTAGAGGGAGCTTTACTCTGTATCTAACCCCGTGCTGTACCTGTCCTGGGAGTGTTTGATGGGGGACAGTGTAGAGGGAGCTTTACTCTGTATCTAACCCCGTGCTGTACCTGTCCTGGGAGTGTTTGATAGGGGACAGTGTACAGGGAGCTTTACTCTGTATCTAACCCCGTGCTGTCCCTGTCCTGGGAGTGTTTGATGGGAGACAGTGTAGAGGGAGCTTTACTCTGTATCTCACCCCGTGCTGTACCTGTCCTGGGAGTGTTTGATGGGGGACAGTGTAGAGGGAGCTTTACTCTGTATCTAACCCCGTGCTGTACCTGTCCTGGGAGTGTTTGATGGGGACAGTGTAGAGGGAGCTTTACTCTGTATCTAACCCCGTGCTGTACCTGTCCTGAGAGTGTTTGATGGGGGACAGTGTAGAGGGAGCTTTACTCTGTATCTAACCCTGTGCTGTACCTGTCCTGGGAGTGTTTGATGGGGACAGTGTAGAGGGAGCTTTACTCTGTATCTAACCCCATGCTGTACCTGTCCTGGGAGTGTTTGATGGGGACAGTGTAGAGGGAGCTTTACTCTGTATCTAACCCCGTGCTGTACCTGTCCTGAGAGTGTTTGATGGGGGACAGTGTAGAGGGAGCTTTACTCTGTATCTAACCCCGTGCTGTCCCTGTCCTGGGAGTGTTTGATGGGGGACAGTGTAGAGGGAGCTTTACTCTGTATCTAACCCCGTGCTGTACCTGTCCTGGGAGTGTTTGATGGGGGACAGTGTAGAGGGAGCTTTACTCTGTATCAAACCCCGTGCTGTACCTGTCCTGGGAGTGTTTGATGGGGGACAGTGTAGAGGGAGTTTTACTCTGTATCTAACCCCGTGCTGTACCTGTCCTGGGAGTGTTTGATGGGGACAGTGTAGAGGGAGCTTTACTCTATATCTAATTGTGTCTTGCTGTTTTCCTATGGGACGGCTGGAGGGCGGGGAGGGTGGGAAGTGGAGCGAGAGATGTAAACAACACTGAGACCACAAGACGCAACTTGCAATTGCGGTTTCGCCAGCTCTGGGCTCCCTGCTTTAGGACCAGATTCCTGGCATTTATCCCAGGTTCTGTGCCTCTGTTCACAGATTGTAAAGCCAATTACCCATCGAGTCTGGTTTGTTGTTTACGGTGTTCCAGTCCTTGGCAGGAGCTGCCTTTGCCGTCACCTGCCTCGTCCCCAGAGAACCCCTCCGCACTCTCTGCTCCTGCCCCCCGCTCCACCTCACGCCTGTGGATGACTGTTACCCATCCCGCACCCATTCCACCCCCCGCCAGCCTCACTCAAGTGCTCGCTCCCCCATTTGTAGACCCCGGAGCTCTTTGACTGTGGAGGCATCACTGCTAAGCCTCTTCTTCCTCCACAGACACCCAAAATCAGATGCTCGGGCTAGATGGTGGATTACTGGGACTGAGGGAGGGGGGAGACTCGGTGGGGTTTTAAGTCCCGGTCTACCCCTCAATCCCCGCACCCTTTAATATCCTACCCAGTCCAATCCCACTCTCCCCCTCACTCCCCGCACCCTTTAATATCCCACCCAGTCTAATCCCACTCTCCCCCTTCACTCCCCGCACCCTTTAATATCCCACCCAGTCTAATCCCACTCTCCCCCTCACTCCCCGCACCCTTTAATATCCCACCCAGTCTAATCCCACTCTCCCCCTCACTCCCCACACCCTTTAATATCCCACCCAGTCTAATCCCACTCTCCCCCTCACTCCCCGCACCCTTTAATATCCCACCCAGTCTAATCCCACTCTCCCCCTCACTCCCCGCACCCTTTAATATCCCACCCAGTCTAACCCCACTCTCCCCCTCACTTCCCGCACCCTTTAATATCCCAACCAGCTTATTCCCACTTTCCCATTAGACTGAGTGCGATATTAAAGGGTGCAGGGAGTGAGGGGGAGAGTGGGATTAGACTGGGTGGGATATTAAAGGGTGCGGAGAGTGAGGGGGAGAGTGGGATTAGACTGGGTGGGATATTAAAGGGTGCGGGGAGTGAGGGGGACAGTGGGATTAGACTGGGTGGGATATTAAAGGGTGCAGGGAGTGAGGGGGAGAGTGGGATTAGACTGGGTGGGATATTAAAGGGTGCGGGGAGTGAGGGGGACAGTGGGATTAGACTGGGTGGGATATTAAAGGGTGCAGGGAGTGAGGGGGAGAGTGGGTTTAGACTGGGTGGGATATTAAAGGGTGCGGGGAGTGAGGGGGAGAGTGGGATTAGACTGGGTGGGATATTAAAGGGTGCGGGGAGTGAGGGGGAGAGTGGGATTAGACTGGGTGGGATATTAAAGGGTGCGGGGAGTGAGAGGGGGACAGTGGGATTAGACTGGGTGGGATATTAAAGGGTGCGGGGAGTGAGGGGGAGAGTGGGATTAGACTGGGTGGGATATTAAAGGGTGCGGTGAGTGAGGGGGAGAATGGGATTAGACTGGGTGGGATATTAAAGGGTGCAGGGAGTGAGGGGGAGAGTGGGTTTAGACTGGGTGGGATATTAAAGGGTGCGGGGAGTGAGGGGGGGAGTGGGATTAGACTGGGTGGGATATTAAAGGGTGTGGGGAGTGAGGGGGAGAGTGGGATTAGACTCGGTGGGATATTAAAGGGTGCGGGGAGTGAGGGGGAGAGTGGGATTAGACTGGGTGGGATATTAAAGGGTGCGGGGAGTGAGAGGGGGACAGTGGTATTAGACTGGGTGGGATATTAAAGGGTGCGGGGAGTGAGGGGGAGAGTGGGATTAGACTGGGTGGGATATTAAAGGGTGCGGTGAGTGAGGGGGAGAATGGGATTAGACTGGGTGGGATATTAAAGGGTGCGGGGAGTGAGGGGGAGAGTGGGATTAGACTGGGTGGGATATTAAAGGGTGCGGGGTGTGAGGGGGAGAGTGGGATTAGACTGGGTGGGATATTAAAGGGTGCGGGGAGTGAGGGGGAGAGTGGGATTAGACTGGGTGGGATATTAAAGGGTGCGGGGAGTGAGGGGGAGAGTGGGATTAGACTGGGTGGGATATTAAAGGGTGCGGGGAGTGAGGGGGAGAGTGGAATTAGACTGGGTGGGATATTAAAGGGTGCGGGGAGTGAGGGGGAGAGTGGGATTAGACTGGGTGGGATATTAAAGGGTGCGGGGAGTGAGGGGGAGAGTGGGATTAGACTGGGTGGGATATTAAAGGGTGCGGGGAGTGAGGGGGAGAGTGGGATTAGACTGGGTGGGATATTAAAGGGTGCGGGGAGTCTGCAGTCGATGATTCATAGATTAATAGTTATGATAATAAAGGTGAGATATGGTCGCTGTCGAGATGTAAGTGATGAATTAATTTACTCAAAGGCACTCACACAATTCACCATTGTGAAACCCGGGGAATTAAACTGATTTCCTTTGGCTGTGAAGGTCTCAGAATCATTTATCGGGCCGGATTTATTCGGTTACCTGCCTCTGAGACAGCAGAAGGAGCGGCTGCTGTGGGAGCTTGTCGTCTACATGGGCCATCGCTGAATCGATGGGAGGCTGGCAGCAGAGGCAATGCCAGTGGATTCCTGCACCAACCGCACCCCTCTCTGTTCAGTACCCACTGCTTTCAATAGTTTACCCATTGTCAACTCCAGATGGTACAGCTACCTCACCCGCATTGCAGAGTGGCAGAGGGGGGGGGGGGTCCCCCGATCAATGAACCCATCCCACCGCCCCCCCCCCACTCCCAATTACACAATGGGGCTGGGGAACACGAGCAAACATCAGTAACAGCCCCGCACCCCACTGAGGGGACAGGGTAGAGGGAGCTTTACTCTGTATCTAACCCCGTGCTGTACCTGTCCTGGGAGTGTTTGATGGGGGACAGTGTAGAGGGAGCTTTACTCTGTATCTAACCCCGTGCTGTACCTGTCCTGGGAGTGTTTGATGGGGGACAGTGTAGAGGGAGCTTTACTCTGTATCTAACCCCGTGCTGTACCTGTCCTGGGAGTGTTTGATGGGGACAGTGTAGAGGGAGCTTTACTCTGTATCTAACCCCGTGCTGTACCTGTCCTGGGAGTGTTTGATGGGGGACAGTGTAGAGGGAGCTTTACTCTGTATCTAACCCCGTGCTGTACCCGTCCTGGGAGTGTTTGATGGGGACAGTGTAGAGGGAGCTTTACTCTGTATCTAACCCCGTGCTGTACCTGTCCTGGGAGTGTTTGATGGGGACAGTGTAGAGGGAGCTTTACTCTGTATCTAACCCCGTGCTGTACCTGTCCTGGGAGTGTTTGATGGGGACAGTGTAGAGGGAGCTTTACTCTGTATCTAACCCCGTGCTGTACCTGTCCTGGGAGTGTTTGATGGGGGACAGTGTAGAGGGAGCTTTACTCTGTATCTAACCCCGTGCTGTACCCGTCCTGGGAGTGTTTGATGGGGGACAGTGTAGAGGGAGCTTTACTCTGTATCTAACCCCGTGCTGTACCTGTCCTGGGAGTGTTTGATGGGGGACAGTGTAGAGGGAGCTTTACTCTGTATCTAACCCCGTGCTGTACCCGTCCTGGGAGTGTTTGATGGGGACAGTGTAGAGGGAGCTTTACTCTGTATCTAACCCCATGCTGTACCTGTCCTGGGAGTGTTTTATGGGGGACAGTGTAGAGGGAGCTTTACTCTGTATCTAACCCCGTGCTGTACCTGTCCTGGGAGTGTTTGATGGGGGACAGTGTCGAGGGAGCTTTACTCTGTATCTAACCCCGTGCTGTACCTGTCCTGGGAATGTTTGATGGGGACAGTGTAGAGGGAGCTTTACTCTGTATCTAACCCCGTGCTGTACCTGTCCTGGGAATGTTTGATGGGGACAGTGTAGAGGGAGCTTTACTCTGTATCTAACCCCGTGCTGTACCTGTCCTGGGAGTGTTTGATGGGGACAGTGTAGAGGGAGCTTTACTCTGTATCTAACCCCGTGCTGTCCCTGTCCTGGGAGTGTTTGATGGGGACAGTGTAGAGGGAGCTTTACTCTGTATCTAACCCCGTGCTGTACCTGTCCTGGGAGTGTTTGATGGGGACAGTGTAGAGGGAGCTTTACTCTGTATCTAACCCCGTGCTGTACCTGTCCTGGGAGTGTTTGATGGGGGACAGTGCAGAGGGAGCTTTACTCTGTATCTCACCCCGTGCTGTACCTGTCCTGGGAGTGTTTGACGGGGGACAGTGTAGAGGGAGCTTTACTCTGTATCTA
>NW_027591545.1:0-70000 GCF_964213995.1 Mustelus asterias | reverse complement strand
AGGGGGGTGGTTGCCGGGGGAGAAAGGTCGGCCATTTTGGAACAAGGTGGGGAGAAATCTCTTTATTCGGAGACTTGTGAATCTTGGGAATTCCCAGGCCCAGAGGGCCTTGGACATTGAGTATAATCGATGCGGAGGTGGATAAAACTTTGTGGGCTGTTTACAACGACACAGGGCAGGCAGCATCAAGATACAAGATCAGACAAGACGTGAGAGCAAGATGCGTGGAACAGGCCCCAAGGTGAAGATAGACTCCTCCTCCTGCCATTGATTCCTCTCATTGTCTCCTGATCTTGTTTATATCGACAATCTCTGAATTTAAATAATGAATTTGGACACAATCTGCTGTTTTTCCAAAGTAGAATCCCACAATCCTTTCCCCTCCCACAGCGCGGTGCTCCCTCAGCACTGACCCTCCCACAGTGCGGCGCTCCCTCAGCACTGACCCTCCCACAGTGCGGCGCTCCCTCAGCACTGACCCTCCCACAGTGCGGCGCTCCCTCAGCACTGACCCTCCCACAGTGCGGCGCTCCCTCAGCACTGACCCTCCCACAGTGCGGCGCTCCCTCAGCACTGACCCTCCCACAGTGCGGCGCTCCCTCAGCACTGACCCTCCCACAGTGCGGCACTCCCTCAGCACTGACCCTCCCACAGTGCGGCGCTCCCTCAGCACTGACCCTCCCACAGTGCGGCGCTCCCTCAGCACTGACCTTCCCACAGTGCGGCACTCCCTCAGCACTGACCCTCTGACAGTGCGGCACTCCCTCAGCACTGACCCTCCGACAATGCAGCGCTCCCTCAGCACTGACCCTCCCACAGTGCGGCACTCCCTCAGCACTGACCCTACCACAGTGCGGCACTCCCTCAGCACTGAAGCCCCCACAGTGCAGCGCTCCCTCAGCACTGACCCTCCCACAGTGTGGCGCTCCCTCAGCACTGACCCTCCCACAGTGCGGCACTCCCTCAGCACTGACCCTCCCACAGTGCAGCGCTCCCTCAGCACTGACCCTCCCACAGTGCGGCGCTCCCTCAGCACTGACCCTCCCACAGTGCGGCGCTCCCTCAGCACTGACCCTCCCACAGTGCGGCACTCCCTCAGCACTGACCCTCCCACAGTGCGGCGCTCCCTCAGCACTGACCCTCCCACAGTGCGGCACTCCCTCAGCACTGACCCTCCCACAGTGCGGCACTCCCTCAGCACTGACCCTCTGACAGTGCGGCACTCCCTCAGCACTGACCCTCCGACAATGCAGCACTCCCTCAGCACTGACCCTCCCACAGTGCGGCGCTCCCTCAGCACTGACCCTCCCACAGTGCGGCACTCCCTCAGCACTGACCCTCCCACAGTGCGGCGCTCCCTTAGCACTGACCCTCCCACAGTGCGGCACTCCCTCAGCACTGACCCTCCCACAGTGCGGCACTCCCTCAGCACTTACCCTCCCACAGTGCGGGCGCTCCCTCAGCACTGACCCTCCGACAGTGCGGCGCTCCCTCAGCACTGACCCTCCCACAGTGCGGCGCTCCCTCAGCACTGACCCTCCCACAGTGCGGCACTCCTTCAGCACTGACCCTCCCACAGTGCGGCACTCCCTCAGCACTGACCCTCCCACAGTGCGGCGCTCCCTCAGCACTGACCCTCCCACAGTGCGGCGCTCCCTCAGCACTGACCCTCCCACAGTGCGACGCTCCCTCAGCACTGACCCTCCCACAGTGCGGCACTCCCTGAGATGTGACCGGATCTCACTTTGACGTACGGGGGGTAGTAATCGCGATATTGGGACCTTCATTCAGTTCAATAATCAGCGCTGGAGGAGAGTAATTAGCTTTTGATGGCATTTATCTTGCTCTCTGCTCTGATGCCAGTCGCTGTTAAAGGATAAATTGATTCCCTGTTGAACCCCTTTCTTCCCACGACTATGAATTATCTGAAATTCCTTGTCAGCTAATATTCCGAGGTGATAAAGTCTGGGAGAGTGGATATCCGATCAATACAGACCTTGACGATCTCTGACTCACATTTCCACACTCAAGTTCCCTCTCCCTGACCTATTTATGGAAAATTACAACCTCCGTATCGATTGTCAAAGCTGCTTTCTGAGATTTATCCCACGCCTCCCCGACCCTCACGCCCACTCGAGGGGGCAGGGGGTTACACACGCAACCGACGGGGGGCTTGGAATCTGCCCCCTCACCCTCCCACCCCCCCCCCCAACCCCACCCCCCCATCCCCTCCCACACAGCTCAGAGAATCGCAAAGGTTGCATTTAAGTAGCGCCTTTCCTGAGTCAAGGCCGTTGACTGAATTTACATTCTCGACAGGAGAGGGGAAGGGGGCGTGGGGGGGGGGGGGAGGGCAGTTAAGACTCGACCACATTGCTGTGTGTGTGTGTGTGTGTGTGTGTGTGGGAAGGAGGGGGGGGCCTGGAGTCACATGTAGGCCAGACCGGGTAAGGACGGCAGACTTCCTTCCCTAAAGGGGGACATTAGTGAACCAGATGGGTGGGCCGCATGGCGCACGGTGGTTGGCGCTGCTGCCTCACCGCGCCCGGGTTCGATTCCCGGCTCGGGTCACTGTCTGTGCGGAGTCTACACGTTCTCCCCGTGTCTGCGTGGGATTCCTCCGGGTGCTCCGGTTTCCTCCCACAGTCTGAAAGACCGTGCTGGTTAGGGTGCTAAATTCTCCCTCAGTGTTACCCGAACAGGCGCCAACGTGTGGGCGACTGGGGGATTTTCACAGTAGCTTCATTGCAGTGTTAATGTAAGCTTTACTTGTGACTAATAAATAAACTTAAACTATTATTTTCACGACAATTGATGACAGATGCCCCATGACTGAAACTGGCTTCATGAGTCCAGAATTATTATCAATCGAGTACAGGAATGAGATAGAGAATCTGGTGAACTGGTGCGGCAACAATAATCTCTCCCTCAGTGTCAACAAGACGAAGGAGATTGTCATCGACTTCAGGAAGCGTAAAGGAGAACATGCCCCTGTCTACATCAACTGGGACGAAGTAGAAAGGGTCGAGAGCTTCAAGTTTTTAGGTGTCCAGATCACCAACAACCTGTCCTGGTCCCCCCATGCCGACACTATAGTTAAGAAAGCCCCACCAACGCCTCTACTTTCTCAGGAGACTAAGGAAATTTGGCATGTCAGCTACGATTCTCACCAACTTTTACAGATGCACCATAGAAAGCATTCTTTCTGGTTGTATCATAGAATCATAGAATCCCTACAGTGCAGAAGGAGGCCATTCGGCCCATCGAGTCAGCACCGACCACAATCCCACCCAGGCCCTACCCCCATAACCCCATGTATTTACCCTAGCTAGTCCCCCTGACACTAAGGGGCAATTTAGCACGGACAATGCACCCTAACCAGCACGTCGTTGGACTGTGGGAGGAAACCTGAGCACCCGGAGGAAACCCACGCAGACACAGGGAGAATGTGCAGACTCCGCACAGACAGTGACCCGAGCCGGGAATCGAACCCGGGTCCCTGGCGCTGTGAGGCAGCAGTGCTAACCCACTGTGCCACCCTTGGAGGCCGTGCCCTCGGATCACAGTCTCTCCGACTAATGGAAACATCCTCTCCACGTCCACTCTATCCAGGCCTCGCAGTATTCTGTAAGTTTCAATAAGATCCCCCCACATCCCTCTAAACTCCATCGAGTACAGACCCAGAGTCCTCAACCGTTCCTCATACGACAAGCTCTTCATTCCAGGGATCATTCTTGTGAACCTCCTCTGGACCCTTTCCAAGGCCTGGCACATCCTTCCTTAGATACGGGGCTGAAAACTGCACTAGACAACATCGCCATCAAAGACTCCCAGGACAGGTACAGCACGGGGTTAGATACAGAGTAAAGCTCCCTCTCCACTGTCCCCCATCAAACACTCCCAGGACAGGCACAGCACGGGGTTAGATACAGAGTAAAGCTCCCTCTACACTGTCCCCCATCAAACACTCCCAGGACAGGTACAGCACAGGGTTAGATACAAAGTAAAGCGCCCGCTACACTGTCCCCCATCAAACACTCCCAGGACAGGTACAGCACGGGGTTAGATACAGAGTAAAGCTCCCTCTACACTGTCCCCCATCAAACACTCCCACAGCACGGGGTTAGATACAGAGTAAAGCTCCCTCTACACTGTCCCCCATCAAACACTCCCAGGACAGGTACAGCAGAGGGTTAGATACAGAGTAAATCTCCCTCTACACTGTCCCCCATCAAACACACCCAGGACAAGTACAGCACAGGGTTAGATACAGAGTAAATCTCCCTCTACACTGTCCCCCATCAAACACTCCCAGGACAGGTACAGCATGGGGTTAGATACAGAGTAAAGCTCCCTCTACACTGTCCCCCATCAAACACTCCCAGGACAGGTACAGCAGAGGGTTAGATACAGAGTAAATCTCCCTCTACACTGTCCCCCATCAAACACACCCAGGACAGGTACAGCACAGGGTTAGATACAGAGTAAATCTCCCTCTACACTGTCCCCCATCAAACACTCCCAGGACAGGTACAGCATGGGGTTAGATACAGAGTAAAGCTCCCTCTACACTGTCCCCCATCAAACACTCCCAGGACAGGTACAGCACGGGGTTAGATACAGAGTAAAGCTCCCTCTACACTGTCCCCCATCAAACATTCCCAGGACAGGTACAGCACGGGGTGAGAAACAGAGTAAAGCTCCCTCTACACTAAGCCCCATCAAACACTCCCAGGACAGGTACAGCACGGGGTTAGATACAGAGTAAAGCTCCCCCTACACTGTTCCCCCATCAGACACTCCCAGGACAGGTACGGCACGGGGTTAGATACAGAGTAAAGTTCCCTCTACACTGTTCCCCCATCAAACACTCCCAGGACAGGTACAGCATGGGGTTAGATACAGAGTAAAGCTCCCTCTACACTGTCCCCATCAAACACCCAGGACAGGTATAGCACGGGGTTAGATTCAGAGTAAAGCTCCCTCTACACTGTCCCCAGCAAACACTCCCAGGACAGGTACAGCATGGGGTTAGAGACAGAGTAAAGTTCCCTCTGCACTGTCCCCATCAAACACTCCCAGGACAGGTACAGCACGGGGCTAGATACAGAGTAAAGCTCCCACTACACTGTCCGCCATCAAACACTCCCAGGACACGTACAGCACAGGGTTAGATACAGAGTAAAGCTCCCTCTACACTGTCCCCATCAAACACTCCCAGGACAGGTACAGCACAGGGTTAGATACAGAGCAAAGCTCCCTCTACACTGTCCCCCATCAAACACTCCCAGAACAGGTACACCACGGGGTTAGATACAGGGTAAAGCTCCCTCTACACTGTCCCCATCAAACACTCCCAGGACAGGGACAGCACGGGGTTAGATACAGGGTAAAGCTCCCTCTACACTGTCCCCCATCAAACACTCCCACAGCACGGGGTTAGATACAGAGTAAAGCTCCCTCTACACTGTCCCCCATCAAACACTCCCAGGACAGGTACAGCAGAGGCTTAGATACAGAGTAAATCTCCCTCTACACTGTCCCCCATCAAACACACCCAGGACAGGTACAGCACAGGGTTAGATACAGAGTAAATCTCCCTCTACACTGTCCCCCATCAAACACTCCCAGGACAGGTACAGCATGGGGTTAGATACAGAGTAAAGCTCCCTCTACACTGTCCCCCATCAAACACTCCCAGGACAGGTACAGCAGAGGGTTAGATACAGAGTAAATCTCCCTCTACACTGTCCCCCATCAAACACACCCAGGACAGGTACAGCACAGGGTTAGATACAGAGTAAATCTCCCTCTACACTGTCCCCCATCAAACACTCCCAGGACAGGTACAGCATGGGGTTAGATACAGAGTAAAGCTCCCTCTACACTGTCCCCCATCAAACACTCCCAGGACAGGTACAGCACGGGGTTAGATACAGAGTAAAGCTCCCCCTACACTGTCCCCCATCAAACACTCCCAGGACAGGTACAGCACGGGGTTAGATACAGAGTAAAGCTCCCTCTACACTGTCCCCCATCAAACATTCCCAGGACAGGTACAGCACGGGGTGAGATACAGAGTAAAGCTCCCTCTACACTAAGCCCCATCAAACACTCCCAGGACAGGTACAGCACGGGGTTAGATACAGAGTAAAGCTCCCTCTACACTGTTCCCCCATCAGACACTCCCAGGACAGGTACGGCACGGGGTTAGATACAGAGTAAAGTTCCCTCTACACTGTTCCCCCATCAAACACTCCCAGGACAGGTACAGCATGGGGTTAGATACAGAGTAAAGCTCCCTCTACACTGTCCCCATCAAACACCCAGGACAGGTATAGCACGGGGTTAGATTCAGAGTAAAGCTCCCTCTACACTGTCCCCAGCAAACACTCCCAGGACAGGTACAGCACGGGGTTAGATACAGAGTAAAGCTCCCTCTACACTGTCCCCATCAAACACTCCCAGGACAGGTACAGCACGGGGCTAGATACAGAGTAAAGCTCCCACTACACTGTCCCCATCAAACACTCCCAGGACAGGTACAGCACAGGGTTAGATACAGAGCAAAGCTCCCTCTACACTGTCCCCCATCAAACACTCCCAGAACAGGTACACCACGGGGTTAGATACAGGGTAAAGCTCCCTCTACACTGTCCCCATCAAACACTCCCAGGACAGGTACAGCACGGGGTTAGATAAAGAGTAAAGCTCCCTCTACACTGTCCCCATCAAACACTCCCAGGACAGGGACAGCACGGGGTTAGATACAGGGTAAAGCTCCCTCTACACTGTCCCCCATCAAACACTCCCACAGCACGGGGTTAGATACAGAGTAAAGCTCCCTCTACACTGTCCCCCATCAAACACTCCCAGGACAGGTACAGCAGAGGCTTAGATACAGAGTAAATCTCCCTCTACACTGTCCCCCATCAAACACACCCAGGACAGGTACAGCACGGGGTTAGATACAGAGTAAAGCTCCCTCTACACTGTCCCCCATCAAACACTCCCAGGACAGGTACAGCAGAGGGTTAGATACAGAGTAAATCTCCCTCTCCACTGTCCCCCATCAAACACACCCAGGACAGGTACAGCACAGGGTTAGATACAGAGTAAATCTCCCTCTCCACTGTCCCCCATCAAACACACCCAGGACAGGTACAGCACAGGGTTAGATACAGAGTAAAGCTCCCTCTACACTGTCCCCCATCAAACACTCCCAGGACAGGTACAGCATGGGGTTAGATACAGAGTAAAGCTCCCTCTACACTGTCCCCCATCAAACACTCCCAGGACAGGTACAGCACGGGGTTAGATACAGAGTAAAGCTCCCTCTACACTGTCCCCCATCAAACACTCCCAGGACAGGTACAGCACGGGGTTAGATACAGAGTAAAGCTCCCTCTACACTGTCCCCCATCAAACACTCCCAGGACAGGTACAGCACGGGGTTAGATACAGAGTAAAGCTCCCTCTACACTGTCCCCCATCAAACATTCCCAGGACAGGTACAGCACGGGGTGAGATACAGAGTAAAGCTCCCTCTACACTGTCCCCCATCAAACACTCCCAGGACAGGTACAGCACGGGGTTAGATACAGAGTAAAGCTCCCTCTACACTGTTCCCCCATCAGACACTCCCAGGACAGGTACGGCACGGGGTTAGATACAGAGTAAAGTTCCCTCTACACTGTTCCCCCATCAAACACTCCCAGGACAGGTACAGCATGGGGTTAGATACAGAGTAAAGCTCCCTCTACACTGTCCCCATCAAACACCCAGGACAGGTATAGCACGGGGTTAGATTCAGAGTAAAGCTCCCTCTACACTGTCCCCAGCAAACACTCCCAGGACAGGTACAGCACGGGGTTAGAGACAGAGTAAAGTTCCCTCTGCACTGTCCCCATCAAACACTCCCAGGACAGGTACAGCACGGGGCTAGATACAGAGTAAAGCTCCCACTACACTGTCCGCCATCAAACACTCCCAGGACACGTACAGCACAGGGTTAGATACAGAGTAAAGCTCCCTCTACACTGTCCCCATCAAACACTCCCAGGACAGGTACAGCACAGGGTTAGATACAGAGCATAGCTCCCTCTACACTGTCCCCCATCAAACACTCCCAGAACAGGTACACCACGGGGTTAGATACAGGGTAAAGCTCCCTCTACACTGTCCCCATCAAACACTCCCAGGACAGGGACAGCACGGGGTTAGATACAGGGTAAAGCTCCTTCTACACTGTCCCCCATCAAACACTCCCAGGACAGGTACAGCGCGGGGTTAGATACAGAGTAAAGCTCCCTCTACACTGACCCCATCAAACACTCCCAGGACAGGGACAGCACGGGGTTAGATACAGAGTAAAGCTCCCTCTACACTGACCCCATCAAACACTCCCAGGACAGGGACAGCACGGGGTTAGATACAGAGTAAAGCTCCCTCTACACTGTCCCCATCAAACACTCCCAGGACAGGGACAGCACGGGGTTAGATACAGAGTGTGGTGAACCATCGTTGGTTCACCACTGGGGGTTGTTATTATGTTACTGTTGGGCTAGGGTGTTGTTACTGTGGGGGTTGTACTATGTTGTTGGGTTAGGGTGTTTACCTGTTATAAGTGTTATCATGGCACATTCCAGTGGGGTCCCGCCTCCGGTGGCAGGGTATAAGACCCCCTGCTCCGGCAGGACCCCTTCAGTCTGAACTGGTGTATTCGTGTTAGTAGTTTCATTGTTACTGTATTAAAGCCTTCAATACTAAAGCCTTGATTCCAGGTGCTCATTGACGCGCATCAATTTAATACAGTAAACAGAGAGTATGGAACAGATCCTAAAACCGGATCGTCTGACACTGGACCCACGTGCGGTCGGTGCAGCTAACACATTCGACCATTGGTGGAAGTGCTTCGAGGACTACCTGGCAGCCTCGGTAGCTATCACTACGGACAGTGATAGACTCCAGGTCCTCCACGCGAGGGTAAGCGACACGATTTACCTAGCCATTCGTGCAGCTCCCACTTACCAGGGTGCCGTCGAGCTCCTAAAGAATAGGTACATTACGCCACCCAACGAGATACATGCTCGTTACCTCCTCGCTACACGACGTCGGCAGTCGGGCGAAACCATAGAGGATTACGCCAATGAGCTCCTGCAGCTTGCCAGGGGTTGTGACTGTAAGGACGTCTCCGCCGAGCAGTACATGTACGACCTCGCCCGAGACGCGTTCGTAGCAGGGGTAGGGTCCTCGTACATCAGGCTTAAGTTACTAGAAAAGGGGAAACTCAACTTGACCCAGGCAATGGGGATGGCCGTGAGGTTGGAGGCGGCGTCGAAGAGCTTGGCGCTGTACCCCGAGGACCACGTGCAGTCAACGTGGTTGGAGCAAGCTCTGCTCCCTCCTCGCCCCGCGAACCCGCGCTCCCAGATCGATTCGACGACGGCGGCAGCTCCAGGTGGCCAGCGATGCTATTTTTGTGGAGGGGCCAAGCATCCACGGCAACAGTGTCCGGCAAGAACGGCAATCTGCAGCCAGTGCGGTAAAAAAGGCCACTACGGCAAAGTCTGCAGGTCCAAACCTAAAAACGGCAGTGCAGCTTGTAACCCTCCAGAACGGAGACCATCTCTTTCGGCGCCGCAGTACCCACGAGGTCCGACCACGTGCGATCTCAGGACGGCGCCATCGTGGCAAACAGAGGAGGAGGAAGACCACCAGGAGTCGCTGCGCTTGGCGCCCTCGCCCACGTGCGATTCATGGGGGCGGCCATCATGGTCCACGACGACTAGGAGCGACCAGCAGGGGTCCTCAGCATCCACATCGGCAGCATGCAGTGACGCCCAGGGGCCAACGGTGGCGTCGATCTCTCTGGATCAGACCAGGCATTACAGACTGGAACATTCCATGATGGAGGTAAAGGTTAGTGGCAGAACTGTGAATTGTCTGTTTGACAGTGGGAGCACCGAAAGTTTCATACACCCTGAAACTGCTAAAAGGTGTGGACTCCGGGTTCTCCCTGCCAAACAGACAATTTCCATGGCATCACAGTCCCGGTCTGTACCGATCCAAGGACGATGTATGGTAACTCTTGAGGTACAGGGCACAGTTTACGAGCAATACAGGCTCCTTGTGCTACCTCACCTTTGCGCGCCAATTCTCCTCGGACTAAACTTTATGGTCCACATGAAGAGTGTGATCCTACAGTACGGTGGGCCACTCCCTTCACTGGCAGTAGGGAACCAGCCGCAGCCTCCAAATTGCCCAAAGCGCCCCGCGTGCAATCTATCCACCCTGAAGATCACGACACCATCCCTTTTTAAAAATCTGGTACCTGGCTGCAAGCCCATCGCTACTAAAAGTAGGCGTTACAGCGCTGAGGACCGGATCTTTATTAGATCTGAGGTTCAGCGGCTCCTCAAGGAAGGGATCATACAGGCCAGTGCTAGTCCGTGGAGAGCGCAGGTCGTGGTAGTCAAAAGCGGAAACAAACCTCGGATGGTCATCGACTATAGTCAGACCATTAATAGATACACGCAGCTGGATGCGTATCCTCTCCCGCGCATTTCTGATATGGTCAATCAGATTGCGCAGTACCGAGTGTTTTCTACCATAGACCTTAAGTCAGCCTACCATCAACTCCCCATCCGCCCAGAGGACCGACAATATACGGCCTTTGAGGCGGATGGTCGTCTATACCAATTCCTCAGGGTTCCATTTGGTGTCACCAATGGGGTCTCGGTCTTCCAGCGTGCTATGGACCGAATGGTGGACCAGAACGGGTTGCGGGCTACCTTCCCGTACCTGGATAACGTCACCATCTGCGGCCATGACCAGCAGGACCACGACACGAATCTCCAACATTTTCTGCGCACTGCATCTCGCCTGAATCTGACCTATAACAGGGAGAAGTGCGTATTCCGTACGCGTAAGTTAGCCATCCTCGGATACGTGGTGGAAAACGGGGTCATTGGCCCTGATCCAGACCGTATGCGCCCACTCACTGAACTTCCCTTGCCCGCTAGCACGAAAGCACTGAGGAGATGCCTCGGGTTCTTTTCGTATTATGCACAGTGGGTCCCCAACTACGCGGACAAAGCTCGTCCGCTCATTAAGTCCACGACCTTCCCACTTACGCCGGAGGCCCAATTGGCCTTCAAGGTTTTGAAAAGCGACATCTCGAAAGCCACGATGCACGCGGTGGATGAATCCATCCCTTTCCAGGTGGAGAGTGATGCATCTGACTTCGCCCTAGCCGCCACACTAAACCAGGCAGGCAGGCCCGTCGCGTTTTTTTCCCGCACCCTTCAAGGCCCAGAGATTCGGCACTCAGCGGTGGAAAAGGAGGCTCAGGCCATTGTGGAGGCAGTCAGACACTGGCGCCATTACCTGGCAGGTAAGCGGTTCACCCTGATCACGGATCAACGATCCGTGGCGTTTATGTTCAGTAACACGCAGAGGGGCAAGATCAAGAACGATAAGATCTTGCGGTGGAGAATTGAGCTCTCCACCTATAATTACGATATTATGTATCGTCCAGGGAAGCTCAATGAGCCCTCGGACGCCCTCTCGCGCGGAACATTCGCCATCATGCAGGAGGACCGCTTGAAGGCTCTCCACAATGATCTGTGTCATCCTGGAGTCACCAGACTCTACCACTTCATCAAAGCCCGCAACCTGCCCTACTCGGTGGAGGATGTCAGGTCAGTTACTAGAAGCTGTCGGATTTGCGCAGAATGCAAACCACACTTTTATCGACCAGACCGGGCACATTTGGTCAAGGCCACTCGCCCTTTTGAGAGGCTGAGTGTGGATTTTAAGGGCCCCCTTCCCTCAACGGACCGGAATGTCTATTTTCTCAATATAATAGACGAATATTCCCGGTTTCCGTTTGTTTTCCCCTGTGCGGACACGTCAACTGCCACCGTCATCAAGGTTTTCAGTGAACTTTTTACCCTGTTCGGGTCCCCCTGCTACATTCATAGCGACAGGGGCTCGTCGTTCATGAGCAACGACTTGAGGCAATTCCTGCTCTCATTCGGGATTGCCTCTAGTAGAACCACGAGCTACAACCCTAGGGGTAACGGACAGGTGGAAAGGGAGAATGCTACAGTCTGGAAGGCTGTCCTACTGGCACTGAAATCCAGGGGCCTTCCAGTCTCCCGTTGGCAGGAGGTCCTTCCAAATGCGCTCCATGCTATCCGCTCCCTCCTGTGTACGGCAACCAATGCTACTCCCCACGAGAGGATGTTCTCATTCCCTCGGAAGTCGTCCTCGGGGACCTCATTGCCAGCCTGGTTGACGTACCCAGGACCCGTCCTTCTGCGGCGCCATGTGAGGGCTCGCAAGTCCGACCCCTTGGTCGAACCGGTCCAACTCCTCCACGCCAACCCTCAGTATGCCTATGTGGCATATCCTGACGGGCGAGAGGACACTGTCTCCATTAGAGACCTGGCGCCCGCAGGGGACGTAGCAACCCCTGTCGCTCCTATTCCCCCAGTCACAAATCCACTACTCCTCATTACTTCCCCAGACGTGGCGCGGTCAGCACCGGGACCAGTGCATAACACTTTTACTCCCATGTACAGCTTGCCTGAGACTCGGAGATCGGCGCCACCATCATCATCACCACCACCACTACCACCAAACGTTCCAGGATCCCCTGCACCATCGCCTCACCAGGGCCGGCCGGCCCGGGAGTCCTTGAGGGGACAGCCAGATGTTACTTTGAGAGAGCCACCGCAAGCACCTGCTCCGGTTTCGCAACCGGTGTTGAGGAGATCGCAGCGTCGGTGCGGTCCTCCAGACCGTCTGGACTTGTGAATCCTGTTATTTTTTTTTGTTATTGTCTGTTTTCATCCACCCCGCCACCTTTTGTTCCTAAAGGAGGGGTGAATGTGGTGAACCATCGTTGGTTCACCACTGGGGGTTGTTATTATGTTACTGTTGGGCTAGGGTGTTGTTACTGTGGGGGTTGTACTATGTTGTTGGGTTAGGGTGTTTACCTGTTATAAGTGTTATCATGGCACATTCCAGTGGGGTCCCGCCTCCGGTGGCAGGGTATAAGACCCCCTGCTCCGGCAGGACCCCTTCAGTCTGAACTGGTGTATTCGTGTTAGTAGTTTCATTGTTACTGTATTAAAGCCTTCAATACTAAAGCCTTGGTTCCATGTGCTCATTGACGCGCATCACAGAGTAAAGCTCTCTCAACACTGTCTCCATGCCTTCACTCACATCACTCAGAATAAAATAATGAATCTCTTGTGTGCTGCAGATTTTCGATATCTGTGTCAGATCAATAATAATTCCTTCTCTCATTATTTGGTGTGAATATAATTTTATTAAAATCATTTTATTGACAGTGGGGAGATGAAATGTTACCTCAGGGTTTTCTCGAGGGAGTTGCTTTGCCAAGATTATCCCATCATGCTCCTGGCCACTGGTCGGCCATTTTGAAACACAGGAGGCCATTCAGCCCAGTGTGTGTGTGCTGGCCCTTCGAAAGATTGATCACATTAGTCCCCCCAAGTTCCATTCTGGGTAAATCTCCCTCCGCCCCCTCTCCAGGACTCTTTGCCAGAGTGAGCCGTGGTGCGATGCTGCTCTGGCCGCCACTTTCCATTGGTCCTCAGAAGGGACGTTGCGTTTGGCATCAAGAGCTGCAATGTCCCAGCATCCATCTGGCCCTGGCAAGAGCGGCCAGGCGGCCATATTGGAATGAGAGCCAACTCACGACCCCGGACTCTCTCGGCGACATCTCTACACGTGCAGCCTCCTCAGACCAGGGCCAACTTCCAGAACATTCCCGCCTACCAAACGTGTGAAGCCTCACAACAGCGCACGGGAGAGTCAGATAGAGAGAGGGAGAGAGAGAGAGAGAGACAGAGAGAGAGAGAGAGAGAGACAGAGACAGAGAGAGACAGAGAGAGAGAGAGAGACAGAGAGAGAGAGACAGAGACAGAGAGAGAGAGAGAGACAGAGACAGAGAGAGAGACACAGAGAGAGAGAGAGAGAGACAGAGAGAGAGAGGGTGACAGAGAGAGAGAGACAGAGACAGAGAGAGAGACAGAGAGAGAGAGACAGAGAGAGAGAGACAGAGAGAGAGAGACAGAGAGAGAGGGACAGAGAGAGAGAGACAGAGAGAGAGAGACAAAGAGAGAGAGAGACAGAGAGAGGGACAGAGAGGGGGCAGAGAGACAGAGAGAGAGAGGGACAGAGAGAGAGAGACAGAGAGAGAGAGACAGAGAGAGACAGAGAGACGGAGACAGAGAGAGAGAGAGACAGAGAGAGAGAGAGACAGAGAGAGAGACAGAGAGAGAGGCAGAGAGAGAGACAGAGACAGAGAGACAGAGAGAGAGACAGAGACAGAGAGAGAGACAGAGAGAGAGAGACAGAGAGAGGGACAGAAAGACAGAGAGAGGGACAGAGAGACAGAGGGACAGAGACAGAGAGACAGAGAGAGAGAGACAGAGAGAGGGACAGAGAGACAGAGAGAGGGACAGAGAGACAGACAGAGAGAGACAGAGAGGCAGAGAGAGAGAGGGACAGAGAGACAGAGAGAGAAGGACAGAGAGACAGAGAGAGAGGGACAGAGAGACAGAGAAAGAGAGAGAGAGAGAGATGGGAACACTCAAACACTGAAAGGTGGGGAGTGAGTGGGGAGGGTTTCGGGTTGCTGAGGGATGTTTGATGTAGTTCCTTCTTCCTCCTCCCTGGGGCGATAGTGAGGCAGAACCCCACCGCCGCCCCCCCCCCCCCCCCACCCCGCCCCCTCATGCCGCTACCAGCCCCGGGCACAGGACAGCGGGTAGCGGAGAGTCGGAATGTGCCCCCACTCTCTCCGGAGGGGAAAGGTGGGAGCCCAGGAACCCACCCAAATATCTGTGCCCGGTTAGAGAGAGGGTGGCAATCCTCCAACCCACAACCTTACCCTGAGAGGCGGAGTGGGCAGGGGGGTACAATTGGCCTCAGTGCCCCTTGGATGGGAAGTGGGTTTCGGGGGGGGGGGGGGGGGATGCTGGAGATAGAGGACAGGCAAGGAATTCTCCTGCCCCTCCACCAAAACCTCTCCCCCCTCGCGCTGGGGGAGCCAGAACCTGGGCACCGGGTGATGCCCCCCATAGTCGATTAGCCGGTGGGATCCTGAGTTGGTCCGTGAGTTGGGGGTGCGGGAGGGGCTGACTGATGTCCAATCACAGTCCTGGAACTCCCTCCCTAACAGCACTGTGGATGTACCTACACCAAAGAACAAAGAACAAAGAACAGTACAGCACAGGAAACAGGCCCTTCGGCCCTCCAAGCCTGTGCCGCTCCTTGGTCCAACTAGACCAATCGTTTGTATCCCTCCATTCCCAGGCTGCTCATGCGACTATCCAGGTAAGTCTTAAACGATGTCAGCGTGCCTGCCTCCACCACCCTACTTGGCAGCGCATTCCAGGCCCCCACCACCCTCTGTGTAAAAAACGTCCCTCTGATATCTGAGTTATACTTCGCCCCTCTCACCTTGAGCCCGTGACCCCTCGTGATCGTCACCTCCGACCTGGGAAAAAGCTTCCCACTGTTCACCCTATCTATACCCTTCATAATCTTGTACACCTCTATTAGATCTCCCCTCATCCTCCGTCTTTCCAGGGAGAACAAGCCCAGTTTACCCAATCTCTCCTCATAGCTAAGACCCTCCATACCAGGCAACATCCTGGTAAACCTTCTCTGCACTCTCTCTAACGCCTCCACGTCCTTCTGGTAGTGCGGCGACCAGAACTGGACGCAGTACTCCAAATGTGGCCTAACCAGCGTTCTATACAGCTGCATCATCAGACTCCAGCTTTTATACTCTATACCCCGTCCTATAAAAGCAAGCAGACCATATGCCTTCTTCACCACCTTCTCCACCTGTGTTGCCACCTTCAAGGATTTGTGGACTTGCACACCTGGGTCCCTCTGTGTTTGTATACTCCTGATGACTCTGCCATTTATTGTATAACTCCTCCCTACATTATTTCTTCCAAAATGCATCACTTCGCATTTATCCGGATTAAACTCCATCTGCCACCTCTCGCCCAATTTTCCAGCCTATCTATATCCTGCTGTATTGCCCGACAATGCTCTTCGTTATCCGCAAGTCCAGCCATCTTCGTGTCATCCGCAAACTTGCTGATTACACCAGTTACACCTTCTTCCAAATCATTTATATATATCACAAATAGCAGAGGTCCCAGTACAGAGCCCTACGGAACACCACTGGTCACAGACCTCCAGCCGGAAAAAGACCCTTCGACCACTACCCTCTGTCTCCTATGGCCAAGCCAGTTCTCCACCCATCGAGCCACTTCTCCTTGTATCCCATGAGCCTTAACCTTCTTAACCAACCTGCCATGTGGGACTTTGTCAAATGCCTTACTGAAATCCATATAGACGACATCCACGGCCCTTCCTTCATCAACCGTTTTTGTCACTTCCTCAAAATACTCCACCAAATTTGTAAGGCACGACCTCCCTCTTACAAAACCATGCTGTCTGTCACTAATGAGATTGTTCCGTTCTAAATGCACATACATCCTGTCTCTAAGAATCCTCTCCAACAACTTCCCTACCACGGACGTCAAGCTCACCGGCCTATAATTTCCTGGGTTATCGCTGCTACCCTTCTTAAACAACGGGACCACATTCGCTATCCTCCAATCCTCAGGGACCTCACCCGTGTCCAAAGAAGCGACAAAGATTTCCGTCAGAGGCCCAGCAATTTCATCTCTCGTCTCCCTGAGCAGTCGAGGATAGATGCCATCAGGCCCTGGGGCTTTGTCAGTTTTAATGTTCCCTAAAAAACCTAACACTTCCTCCCTTGTAATGGAGATTTTCTCTAACGGGTCAACACTCCCCTCCGAGACACTCCCGGTTAACACGTCCCTCTCCTTCGTGAATACCGATGCAAAGTATTCATTTAGAATCTCCCCTATTCCCTTGGGTTCTTAGCATAATTCCCCTCCTTTGTCCCTGAGAGGTCTGATTTTCTCCCTGACAACTCTTTTGTTCCTAACGTATGAATAGAATGCCTTAGGACCACACACGGGGGACTGACTGATGTCCAATCACAATCCTGGAACTCCCTCTCTAACAGCATGGTGGGTGTACCTACACCACACACGGGGGACTGCAGCAGGTTCAAGATGGCGGCTCACCCACCACCTTCTCAAGGGGGGCAATTCGGGACGGATGATGAACGCTGGGTGTAGCTCGTGGTTCACATGCTGTGTCAGGACTCCCCTATTCAGGACGCCCCCTTCTCACGCTGGTCCTCCAGCGAAGCCACCAGCAGTTGAATAGGGATCTGCCCAGACAGCGGGAGGCCCCTTTAAGGGGACTTAGCTTTACACACACACTGGCTCACAGTCAGAGAGGCAGCACTGGGTGTGATCCCAGACCAGCTCTCCCATGGAGCGTGGCCGCCATCCAGTGGCCCCTGCCAGTAAGTGCGGGTGTGTGGACACCAGTCTCCAGCCACATTGGGGTAGGGTTGCTACCAGGGGAGGGGGGGTGGTGAAAGAATTGATTTGATTTATTATTGTCACATGTACTGGTATACAGTGAAAAGTATTGTTTCTTGCGCACTATACAGACAAAGCATACTGTTCATAGAGTACAGAGGGGAGAAGGAAAGGAGAGGGTGCAGAATGTAGTGTTACAGTCATAGCTAGGGTGTAGAGAAAGATCAACTTAATGCGAGGTAGGTCCATTCAAAAGTCTGACAGCAGCAGGGAAGAAGCTGTTCTTGAGTCAGTTGGTCCGTGACCTCAGACTTTTGTATCTTTTTCCTAATGGAAGAAGGTGGAAGAGAGAATGTCCGGGGTGTGTGGGGGTCCTTGATTATGCTGCTGCTTTTCCCCGAGGCAGCGGGAAGTCTAGACAGAGTCAATGGATGGGTTTGCGTGATGGGATTGGGCTACATTCACGACCCTTTGTAGTTTCTTGTGGTCTTGGGCAGAGCAGGAGCCCCATACCAAGCTGTGATACAACCAGAAAGAATACTTTCTATGGTGCATCTGTAAACGTTGGTGAGAGTCATAGCTGACATGCCGAATTTCCTTAGTCTTCTTGAGAAAGTAGAGGCGTTGGTGGCTTTCTTAACTATAGTGTCGGCGTGGGGGGGACCAGGACAGGTTGTTGGTGATCTGGACACCTAAAAACTTGAAGCTCTCGACCCTTTCTACTTCGTCCCCGTTGATGTAGACAGGGACATGTTCTCCTTTACGCTTCCTGAAGTCGATGACAATCTCCTTCGTTTTGTTGACATTGAGGGAGAGATTATTGTTGCCGCACCAGTTCACCAGATTCTCTCTCTCTGTCTGACAGCAACAGGGCTGAGGAGAGGGTCAGAGATTTTTAGGATAGGACGGTGGGGGGAGATCAGAACAGGACATCGGGGTCTCGGAGAGGGTACCCAGATTTCCCAGAACAGTTCCAGGGATGAGAGAGACTTCAGTCAATGCGGAGAGACTGGGAGAAGCTGGGATCGTTCTCCTGGGAGCAGAGGAGGTTCAGGGAGGGGGGAGATTAAATCGAGGTGTTCAGAATCGGGAAGGATTTGGAGAGAGTGAATAAGGAGAAAGTGTTTCCCCAGTGACCGGAGGGTGGGTGACCAGAGCGGGGACACACAGAGTGAAGGGAATCGGGAAAAGAACCAGAGGGGGGGGGGGGAGAGATGAGGAGAATGATTTTTTGCGAGTTGTTGTGATCTGGAAGGCGCTGCCCGAAAGGACGGCGGAAGTGGAGTCAACAGGAACTTTCCAAAGGGGAGAATTTGCCGGGATAGGGCGGAGAAAGTGGGGGGAGGAAACTGAATGGATGGGTCATTCAAAGAGCTAGCACAGACGTGACTGGCTGAAAGGCCTCTCTCTATTCTGAACTGATGTCAGAGATACTGAGAATCCTCGATTTTAACTCCCTCCTTTTCACCCCCCTCCCTATCTCTGTAACCTCCTCCAGCCCCAACACCCCTCCCTATCTCTGTAACCTCCTCCAGCCCCTACACCCCCTCCCTATCTCTGTAACCTCCTCCAGCCCCTACACCCCCTCCCTATCTCTGTAACCTCCTCCAGCCCCTACACCCCCTCCCTATCTCTGTAACCCCCTCCAGCCCCGACACCCCCTCCCTATCTCTGTAACCCCCTCCAGCCCCAACACCCCTCCCTATCTCTGTAACCTCCTCCAGCCCCAACACCCCTCCCTATCTCTGTAACCTCCTCCAGCCCCTACACCCCCTCCCTATCTCTGTAACCTCCTCCAGCCCCTATACCCCCTCCCTATCTCTGTAACCCCCTCCAGCCCCGACACCCCCTCCCTATCTCTGTAACCCCCTCCAGCCCCGACACCCCCTCCCTATCTCTGTAACCTCCTCCAACCCCGACATCCCTCCCTATCTCTGTAACCTCCTCCAGTCCCTACACCCCCTCCCTATCTCTGTAACCCCCTCCAGTCCCTACACCCCCTCCCTATCTCTGTAACCCCCTCCAGCCCCTACACCCCCTCCCTATCTCTGTAACCACCTCCAGCCCCTACACCCCTCCCTATCTCTGTAACCTCTTCCAGCTCCTACACCCCTCCCTATCTCTGTAAACTCCTCCAGCCCTCTACAACCCTATCTCTGTAACCTCCGCCAGCCCCTACACCCCCTCCCTATCTCTGTAACCTCTTCCAGCTCCTACACCCCTCCCTATCTCTGTAAACTCCTCCAGCCCTCTACAACCCTATCTCTGTAACCTCCGCCAGCCCCTACACCCCCTCCCTATCTCTGTAACCTCCTCCAGCCCCTACACCCCCTCCCTATCTCTGTAACCTCCTCCAGCCCCTACACCCCTCCCTATCTCTGTAACCTCCTCCAGCCCCGACACCCCTCCCTATCTCTGTAACCTCCTCCAGCCCCGACACCCCTCCCTATCTCTGTAACCTCCTCCAGCCCCGACACCCCTCCCTATCTCTGTAACCTCCTCCAGCCCCGACACCCCCTCCCTATCTCAGTACCCTCCTCCAGCCCCTACACCACCTCCCTATCTCTGTAACCCCCTCCAGCCCCTACTCCCCTCCCTATCTCTGTAACCCCCTCCAGCCCCTATTCCCCTCCCTATCTCTGTAACCCCCTCCAGCCCCGACACCCCCTCCCTATCTCTGTAACCCCCTCCATCCCCTACACCCCCTCCCTATCTCTGTAACCTCCTCCAGCCCCACCACCCCCTCCCTATCTCTGTAACCTCCTCCAGCCCCTACACCCCCTCCCTATCTCTGTAACCTCCTCCAGCCCCTACACCCCCCTCCCTATCTCTGTAACCTCCTCCAGCCCCTACACCCCTCCCTATCTCTGTAACCTCCTCCAGTGCAAAGCCTCCCATGTTGAGGGGTCACGGATGTCCCTGGTTGGCTGTTACAGTGTCTGCCATCTTTATATCTCGCTTGTGTCAGGAGGGGAGGGTGGGTCATTGTATCGGAAGTACAGATGTCCCACTGGTCAGATCACCGTACGGAAGGTGTTGATTTGATTTATTATTGTCACATGTATTAGCAAACAGTGAAAAGTATTGTTTATTGCGTGCTCTACAAAGCATACCGTTCATAGAGAAGGAAAGGAGAGGGTGCAGAATGTAGTGTTACAGTCACAGCTAGGGTGTAGAGAAAGATCAACTTAATGCGAGGTAGGTCCATTCAAAAGTCTGATGGCGCAGGGAAGAAGCTGTTCTTGAGTCGGTCGGTACGTGACCTCAGACTTTTGTATCCTTTTCCCGACGGAAGAAGGGGGAAGAGAGAATGTCCGGGGTGCGTTGATTATGCCGGCTGCTTTTCCCCGAGGCAGCGGGAAGTGTAGACAGAGTCAATGGATGGGAGGCTGGTTTGCGTGATGGATTGGGCTACATTCACAACCTTTTGTAGTTCCTTGCGGTCTTGGGCAGAGCAGGATCCCAGACCAAGCTGTGATACAACCAGAAAGGATGCTTTCTATGGTGCATCTGTAAGAGTTGGAGAGTCGTAGTGGACATGCCAAATTTCCTTAGTCTTCTGAGAAAGACTAAGGTTCTGGGTCGTCATTTGAAACATTTGTGAATCTTAGGGAATTCTCTCCCCCGCCAGAGGATTGTGGGTTCTCCATCGCCGAACAGATTGAAGGCTGTGGGAGGGATGGATTTTTGGTCCCTCAGGGGGAATTATGGGATATGGGGAGCAGGCGGGCAACTGAAGTTGAAACCCAAGATCAGGTGCGATCGTGTGGGGATGGCGGAGCAGGGCTCAATGCTCACGTTCCCATCCCACATCCTTGAGCCAGCGCAGACACCATTGTCTTAGCAATGAGTTACACTCGATGGAATTAGTTCCAGGACCTCAGAGTTGTCGACCTTGTCCGGTGGATGGATCCCGAGGGACCCAGGCTACACTTGGCACGGCCAATCTACCTGTCCCTTCGCATCCAAAGATGTGCGGGTTAGATGGATTGGCTATGCTAAATTGCCCCCTTAGTGTCCAAAGATGTGCAGGTTAGATGGATTGGCTATGCTAAATTGCCCCCTTAGTGTCCAAAGATGTGCAGGTTAGGTGGATTGGCTATGCTAAATTGCCCCTTAGTGTCCAAAGATGTGCGGGTTAGATGGATTGGCTATGCTAAATTGCCCCCTTAGTGTCCAAAGATGTGCAGGTTAGGTGGATTGGCTATGCTAAATTGCCCCTTAGTGTCCAAAGATGTGCGGGTTAGATGGATTGGCCATACTAAATTGTCCCTTAGTGTCCAAAGATGTGCAGGTTAGGTGGATTGGCTATGCTAAATTGCCCCTTAGTGTCCAAAGATGTGCAGGTTAGGTGGATTGGCTGTGCTAAATGGTAGATGGAAAATGTTCGGACTGGAGGCAGGTTGCTAGCGGAGTGCCACAGGGATCAGTGCTTGGTCCTCTGCTCTTTGTGATTTTTATTGATGACTTAGAGGAGGGGGCTGAAGGGTGGATCAGTAAATTTGCTGATGACACCAAGATTGGTGGAGTAGTGGATGAGGTGGAGGGCTGTTGTAGGCTGCAAAGAGACATAGATAGGATGCAGAGCTGGGCTGAAAAATGGTAAATGGAGTTTAACCCTGATAAATGTGGGGTGATTCATTTTGGTAGGACTAATTTAAATGTGGATTACAGGGTCAAAGGTAGGGTTCTGAAGACTGTGGAGGAACAGAGATCTTGGGGTCCATATCCACAGATCTCTAAAGGTTGCCACTCAAGTGGATAGAGCTGTGAAGAAGGCCTATAGTGTGTTAGCTTTTATTAACAGGGGGTTGGAGTTTAAGAGCCGTGAGGTTATGCTGCAACTGTACAGGACCTTGGTGAGACCACATTTGGAATATTGTGTGCAATTCTGGTCACCTCACTATAAGGATGTGGAAGTGCTGGAAAGAGTGCAGAGATTTACCAGGATGCTGCCTGGTTTGGAGGGTAGGTCTTATGAGAAAAGGTTGAGGGAGCTCGGGCTGTTCTCTCTGGAGCGGAGGAGGCTGAGGGGAGACTTAATAGAGGTTTATAAAATGATGAAGGGGATAGATAGAGTGAACGTTCAAATACTATTTCCTCGGGTGGATGGAGCTATTTCAAGGGGGCATAACTATAGGGTTCATGGTGGGAGATATAGGAAGGATATCAGAGGTAGATTCTTTACGCAGAGAGTGGTTGGGGTGTGGAATGGACTGCCTGCAGTGATAGTGGAGTCAGACACTTTAGGAACATTTAAACGGTTATTGGATAGGCACATGGAGCACACCAGGATGATAGGGAGTGGGATAGCTTGATCTTGGTTTCAGATAAAGCTCGGCACAACATCGTGGGCCGAAGGGCCTGTTCTGTGCTGTACTGTTCTATGTTCTAAATTGCCCCCTTAGTGTCAGGGGGACTAGCAGGGTAAATACATAGGGTTATGGGGATAGGGCCTGGGTGAGATTGTTGTTAAAAGCAAAATACTGCAGATGCTGGAATCTGAAACCAAAAGAAAATGCTGGAAAATCTCAGCAAGGCCAGCAGCATCTGTAAGGAGAGAAAAGAGTTGTTTCGAGTACAGACCACCCTTTGTCGAAGCTGGGATTGTTGTTGGTGCAGGCTTAATGGGCCAATGGCCTCCTTCTGCACTGTAGGGATTCCAGTCCAAAAGATGTGCTGGTTCGGGTGTATTGGCTATGCTAAATTCTCCCTCAGTGTACCCGAACAGGTGCCAGAGTGTGGCCACTAGGGGGATTTTCACAGCGACTTCATTGCAGTGTTAATGAAAGTCTACTTATGACAATAAATGAACAGTGGACTGCGGGACTTGGTTTAACAGCCGACACCGAGGGAATCTCAGGTGGAGAAGCGCAGAAAACATATCGCACGCCCAGCCATCTCTGCACCCCTTGGGCACAAAATGGCCACCACACAAACCATGGGCACAAAATGGCCACCACACTCAAACCATCTCTACAAAATGGCCACCACATTCCACAAAGTATATTTAACAGCAATCCCTCAACATTGGTTCCATTAGAGTGATGCGATTGCAGAACGTTTGTTGAAAACAGCAACAGATATGTCGTCCACTTCATGCGATTACTCCACGGGTCTGCTAATGTTTAAATATCTGGGAAAACAAGGCTTTTAAGAGCTATGTCACTAACTTGAGGTGCACTGTGGGGCTGCAGGCCTCACGAGAATCCCCGACTCTGTCCCCTGCTGGTGGACCAGCGGCCGTGGGGGTGAGGGGACATCTTAAAAACACTGCCATGGACACAAATCCTGTGCAAAACCATCAGCAATTCCGGCCTCCAAGAACACTGTGGGATAGGGCATCATCCCAGGAATGATTCGCTCTGCTCCCAGGTACCCAGATGGAGGAGACACAAATCATTGTATTATTCGAGAGGTGGGGGGGGCAAAAAACAGGAGTGAACCGAGCAGTAACAACCCATCCACTGTCACAACCACCCCACTCGCTGACTCTCGCCCAGAGAGCATCGCGCCACAGGATCCGGGTCTGAAACTCCACAAACTCTGGTTTAGACACCAGCTCTTACAGGGAAAACGCACAGTAGGTGCTCTGGTTTCCTCCCACAATCCGAAAGACATACCAGTTAGATGCTAAATTCTCCATCAGTGTACCCGAACAGGCACCTGAGTGTGGTGACTGGGGGATTTTCACAGTAACTTCATTGCGGTGTTAATGTAAGCCTACTTGTGACACTAATAAATAAACTTGGATTACCTATTTATCCCTCCCATCCCACATGAACATCCCTCACTCCTTGTTGGTACAGCCTTTGTCACAGTGGGTTAGCGCTGCTGCCTCACAGCGCCAGGGATCCGGGTTCGATTCCCGGCTTGGGTCACTGTCTGTGCGGAGTCTGCACATTCTCCCCCATGTCTGCTTGGGTTTCCTCCGGGGGCTCCGGTTTCCTCCCCCACTCTGAAAGACGTGCTGGTTAGGGTGCTAAATTCTCCCTCAGTGTAACCCGAACAGGCGCCGGAGTGTGGACGACTGGGGGATTTTCACAGTAACTTCAGTGCAGTGTTAATGTAAGCCTTACTTGTGACAGATAAGTAAATAATGTAAAGTCTCAGTTTTCAAGAACATTATTACGCTGTGAATCAAAGCTGAGGACGCTGTATAAAAACTCAAGTCAGCTGCAAGAAGCTACGGGGCAACATGTGTGTAAAATGAGGTTTTATTTAACGGTACATTGAGAAAAACCTGCAACAGAGAGAGAGAGAGACTCCCTCCCCCCCACACCCCAAATCAGCATAATAGGTTCATAAGATATAGGAGCAGAATGAGGCCGTTCGGCCCATCGAGTCCGCTCCGCCATTCGATCATGGCTGATATGCTCCTCATCCCCATTTTCTCCCCTTCACCCCCATTCCCAATTAAAAATCTGTCCAACTCCTCCTTCAATGTACTCACTGTCCCAGCATCCACCGCACTTTGGGGGGCAGCGAATTCCACAGATTCACAACCCTTTGGGGGAAGTAGTTTCTCCCCCAACTCTGTTTTAAATTTGCTGCCCCTGATCCTAAGACCGCTCGCCCCAGAATGTCCCACAAGGGGAAGCATCCGCTCCACGTCTACTTTATCCAGACCTTTTATCATCTTGTAGACCTCGATCTGATCTCCCCTCATTCTTCTAAATTCCAGAGAGTATCGGCCTAAACTGTTCAATCTCTCTTCACACGATTGACGCGTTAACCCTTCAGCAGACATCTCTCTCCTCCCCACTTCATCCAGTGACGCCCTGAGCAAGTGTCTACAGAACGGCACAGGGACATGCCTTCTTCCACCTCCCTCTCACCCCCATCACCGCACATCCTTCCATTACCCCCCTCCCTCTCACCCCCATCACCGCACATCCTTCCATTACCCCCCTCCCTCTCACCCCCATCACCGCACATCCTTCCATTCCCCCCCTCTCTCGCACCATCAACGCACATCCTTCCATTCCCCCATCCCCCTCACCCCCATCACCGCACATCCTTCCATTCCCCCCTCCCCCTCACCCCCATCACCGCACATCCTTCCATTCCCCCCTCACCCTCACCCCCATCACCGCACATCCTTCCATTCCCCCCTCCCTCTCATCCCCATCACCGCACATCCTTCCATTCCCCCCCTCTCTCTCACCCCATGTCTTCACCAGAGACCCAAAGCTGCTTCGCCTTCCTTCCCGAGCAGGCACAGCACAGACCTGGAAAGAGAAAATTCAAGGTTGAAAATCCCCAATTGTAACCTCAGATGTGTCACAAAGCAGCTGTTCGTTTTTTAAAATCGATCCCCATCACTGTTCAAAGCAGCCCCGCTCGATCGACACGCTAACCACAAACACTCACTCCCTCCACCACCGACGCACAGTGGCAGCAGTGTGTACCATCTACAAGATGCACTGCAGCGACTCACCAAGGCTCCTTCGACAGCACCTTCCAAACCCACCACCTCTACCACCTAGAAGGACAAGGGGGGGGGCAGCAGACACATGGGGAACACCCCCACCTGCAAGTTCCCCCTCCGAGCCACTCACCATCCCGACTTGGAAATATATCGACTGTTCCTTCACTGTGGCTGGGGTCAAAATCCTGGAACTCCCTCCCTAACAGCACTGTGGATGTACCGACACCACACACGGGGACTGACTGATGTCCAATCACAATGCTGGAACTCCCTCCCTAACAGCACTGTGGGTGTACCTACACCACACGGGGACTGCAGCGGGTTCAAGATGGTGGCTCACCCACCACCTTCTCAAGGGGGGTAATTAGGGACAGGGGATAAACACTGGGCCCAGCCAGCCAGGCCCACACCCCATGAATGAACCCCCTTATCCCAGCGTCTCCACCCCACTTCCCGAACCTTGGCCAGGATTCCTCATCTTCCCAGGGAAGGGAGGGCGGGTAGAGCAACCCCGAGCACAGTGCAATCCCAGGAGCCCGGTGTCTCAGCCAATGAGGATAGAACCAGAAGATGGGGAGCTCGCTGGTACCGAAGACTTTAGCATGAGATTATTCTCCCTCTCTTATACCCACGCACAGGCCACGGGCAGACCCTGGCGTGTCAAGAACCAGAGGGTGAGGGGCAACAGCCGTACCTCGATGAGGGCCAAATGCGGGCAACTGGGACTAGCTTCAGTGGTTAAAAAAAGGGCAGCATGGACAAGTTGGGCCGAAGGGCCTGTTTCCATGCTGCAAACCTCCGACTCTACGAGTAACGGGATCCTGAGAATCTGACCCACCCAGACCTGGACACGAAACCCACCCTGCCCCTCAGGAGGTGCTCCAGAACGCCCGTGCTATCAAACCCCAACACCTTCGCACAATCGGGGAATTATTATTGCGTCTCGGGGGGCGTCGCAGGGCAAGTCCCAGCATTTATTCCCCATCCCTAATTGCCCCCTTGAACTGAGTATCTCACTCGGCCCATTCCAGAGGGAGGGCAGTTCAGAGTCAACCACAGAGCTCTGTGTGGGGGGGACGGTCTGGAGTCACAGGTAGGCCAGACCGGGTAAGGACGGCAGATTTCCTTCCCTAAAGGGGGACATTAGTGAACCAGATGGATTTTTTATTTCCCCCAAGAACATTACACTGTTAATCAAAGAGTCTCTGTACCGATTCTCTGAGGGCGCTGAGTTCTGCAAGAAGCGTTGAGACAATGTGCTTGTAAAATGATGCTTTAATTCACGACACATTAAGACAAAATCCTACAAGAGAGCCAGAGATACTCCGTCCCCCCCACATAAATCAGCAGACGCGTTAACCCTTCAGCAGACGTCTCTCTCTCTCCTCCCCACTCCATTCACAGACAGTGACTCCCTGAGCGAGTGTCTACAGAACGGCACAGGGACATGTCTTCCCCCACCTCCCCCTCACCCCCATCACCGCACATCCTTCCATTCCCCCCCTCCCCCCCATCACCGCACATCCTTCCATTCCCCCCTCCCCCTCACCCCCATCACCGCACATCCTTCCATTCCCCCCTCCCCCTCACCCCCATCACCGCACATCCTTCCATTCCCCCCTCACCCCCATCACCGCACATCCTTCCATTCCCCCCTCCGCCCTCACCCCCATCACTGCACATCCTTCCATTCCCCCTCCCCCTCACCCCCCTCACCGCACATCCTTCCATTCCCCCCTCCCCCTCACCCCCATCACCGCACATCCTTCCATTCCCCCACCTCACCCCCATCACCACACATCCTTTCATTCCCCCCCTCCCCCTCACCCCCATCACCGCACATCCTTCCATTCCCCCCTCCCCCTCACCCCCATCACCGCACATCCTTCCATTCCCCCCTCCCCCTCACCCCCATCACCGCACATCCTTCCATTCCCCCCTCCCTCTCACCCCCATCACCGCACATCCTTCCATTCCCCCCCTCCCACCCCCATCCCCGCACATCCTTCCATTCCCCCCCTCCCCCTCACCCCCATCACCACACACCCTTCCATTCCCCCCTCCCCCTCACCCCCATCACCGCACATCCTTCCATTCCCCCACCTCCCTCTCACCCCCATCACCGCACATCCTTCCATTCCCCCCTCCCTCTCACCCCCATCACCGCACATCCTTCCATTCCCCCCTCCCTCTCACCCCCATCACCGCACATCCTTCCATTCCCCCCTCCCTCTCACCCCCATCACCGCACATCCTTCCATTCCCCCCCCTCCCTCTCACCCCCATCACCGCACATCCTTCCATTCCCCCCTCCCTCTCACCCCCATCCCCGCACATCCTTCCATTCCCCCTCCTTCTCACCCCCATCACCGCACATCCTTCCATTCCCCCCCTCCCCCTCCCCTCCCATCACCACACATCCTTCCATTCCCCCCCTCTCTCTCACCCCATGTCTTCACCAGAGACCCAAAGCTGCTTCGCCTTCCTTCCCGAGCAGGCACAGCACAGACCTGGAAAGAGAAAATTCAAGGTTGAAAATCCCCAACTTTAACGTCAGATGTGTCACAAAGCAGCTGTTAGTTTTTTTCAATCGATCCCCATCACTGTTCAAAGCAGCCCCGCTCGATCGACACGCTAACCACAAACACTCACTCCCTCCACCACCGACGCACAGTGGCAGCAGTGTGTACCATCTACAAGATGCACTGCAGCGACTCACCAAGGCTCCTTCGACAGCACCTTCCAAACCCACCACCTCTACCACCTAGAAGGACAAGGGGGGGGCAGCAGACACATGGGGAACACCCCCACCTGCAAGTTCCCCCCTTCGAGCCACTCACCATCCCGACTTGGAAATATATCGGCCGTTCCTTCACTGTGGCTGGAGTCAAAATCCTGGAACTCCCTCCCTAACAGCACTGTGGGTGGAGCTACACCACACGGGGACTGACTGATGTCCAATCACAATCCTGGAACCCCCTCCCTAACAGCACTGTGGGTGTACCCACACCACACGGGGACTGACTGACTGTCCAATCACAATCCTGGAACACCCTCCCTAACAGCAATGTGGGTGTACCTACACCACACAGGGACTGCAGCGGGTTCAAGATGGCGGCTCACCCACCACCTTCTCAAGGGGGTAATTAGGGATGGGGGGGTAAACACTGGGCCCGGCCAGCGACACCCACACCCTGTAAATGAAGGAACCCCCTCATCCCAGCGTCTCCACCCCACTTCCCGAACCTTGGCCAGGATTCCTCATCTTCCCAGGGAAGGGAGGGCGAACAGAGCAACCCCGAGCACAGTGCGATCCCGGGAGCCCGGTGTCTCAGCCAATGAGGATAGAACCAGAAGATGGGGAGCTCGCTGGTACCGAAGACTTTAGCACTGAGATTATTCTCCCTCTCTTATACCCACGCACAGGCCACGGGCTGACCCTGGCGTGTCAAGAACCGGAGGGTGAGGGGCAACAGCCTTACCTCGATGAGGGCCAAATTATGGGCCAAACGCAGGCAACTGGGTCTAGCTTTGGGGTTTAAAAAAGGGCAGCATGGACAAGTTGGGCCGAAGGGCCCGTTTCCATGCTGTAAACCTCCGACTCTACGAGTAACGGGATCCTGAGAATCTGACCCACCCAGACCTGGACACGAAACCCACCCTGCACCTCAGGAGGGGCTCCAGAACGCCCGTGCTATCAAACCCCAACACCTTCGCACAATCGGGGAATTATTATTGCGTCTCGGGGGGCTTCGCAGGGCAAGTTCCAGCATTTATTCCCCATCCCTAATTGCCCCCTTGAACTGAGTATCTCGCTCGGCCCATTCCAGAGGGAGGGCAGTTCAGTTGCTCTGTGTGGGGGGAGGGTCTGGACTCACATGTAGGTCAGACCGGGTAAGGACGGCAGATTTCCTTCCCTAAAGGGGGACATTAGTGAATCAGATGGAGTTATCTTCCCCCAAGAAGATTACACTGTTAATCAAAGAGTCTCAGGACCGATTCTCTGAGGGCGCCGAGTTCTGCAAGAAGCGTTGAGGCAATGTGCTTGTAAAATGATGCTTTAATTCACGACACATTAAGACAAAATCCTACAAGAGAGCCAGAGATACTCCGTCCCCCCCACATAAATCAGCAGACGCGTTAACCCTTCAGCAGACGTCTCTCTCTCTCTCCTCCCCACTCCATTCACAGACAGTGACTCCCTGAGCGAGTGGCTACAGAACGGCACAGGGACATGTCTTCCCCCACCTCCCACTCACCCCCATCACCGCACATCCTTCCATTCCCCCCCTCCCCATCACCACACATCCTTCCATTCCCCCCCTCCCCCCCATCACCGCACATCCTTCCATTCCCCCCTCCCTCTCACCCCCATCACCGCACATCCTTCCATTCCCCCCTCCCTCTCACCCCCATCACCGCACATCCTTCCATTCCCCCCCCTCTCTCTCACCCCATGTCTTCACCAGAGACCCAAAGCTGCTTCGCCTTCCTTCCCGAGCAGGCACAGCACAGACCTGGAAAGAGAAAATTCAAGGTTGAAAATCCCCAACTTTAACCTCAGATGTGTCGCAAAGCAGCTGTTAGTTTTTTAAAAAATCGATCCCCATCGCTGTTCAAAGCAGCCCCGCTCGATCGACACGCTAACCACAAACACTCACTCCCTCCCCCACCGACGCACAGTGGCAGCAGTGTGTACCATCTACAAGATGCACTGCAGCGACTCGCCAAGGCTCCTTCAACAGCACCTTCCAAACCCACCACCTCTACCACCTAGAAGGACAAGGGGGGGGGCAGCAGACACATGGGGAACACCCCCACCTGCAAGTTCCCCCTCCGAGCCACTCACCATCCCGACTTGGAAATATATCGGCCGTTCCTTCACTGTGGCTGGGGTCAAAATCCTAGAACTCCCTCCTTAACAGCACAGTGGGTGTACCGACACCACACACGGGGACTGACTGATGTCCAATCACAATGCTGGAACTCCCTCCCTAACAGCACTGTGGGTGTACCTACACCACACGGGGACTGCAGCAGGTTCAAGATGGCAGCTCACCCACCACCTTCTCAAGGGGGGTAATTAGGGACAGGGGATAAACACTGGGCCCAGCCAGCCAGGCCCACACCCCGTGAATGAACCCCCTTATCCCAGCGTCTCCACCCCACTTCCCGAACCTTGGCCAGGATTCCTCATCTTCCCAGGGAAGGGAGGGCGGATAGAGCAACCCCGAGCACAGTGCAATCCCAGGAGCCCGGTGTCTCAGCCAATGAGGATAGAACCAGAAGATGGGGAGCTCGCTGGTACCGAAGACTTTAGCATGAGATTATTCTCCCTCTCTTATACCCACGCACAGGCCACGGGCAGACCCTGGCGTGTCAAGAACCAGAGGGTGAGGGGCAACAGCCGTACCTCGACGAGGGCCAAATGCGGGCAACTGGGAATAGCTTCAGGGGTTAAAAAAAGGGCAGCATGGACAAGTTGGGCCGAAGGGCCTGTTTCCATGCTGCAAACCTCCGACTCTACGAGTAACGGGATCCTGAGAATCTGACCCACCCAGACCTGGACACGAAACCCACCCTGCCCCTCAGGAGGTGCTCCAGAACGCCCGTGCTATCAAACCCCAACACCTTCGCACAATCAGGGAATTATTATTGCGTCTCGGGGGGCGTCGCAGGGCAAGTCCCAGCATTTATTCCCCATCCCTAATTGCCCCCTTGAACTGAGTGTCTCACCCGGCCCATTTCAGAGGGAGGGCAGTTCAGAGTCAACCACAGAGCTCTGTGTGGGGGAACGGTCTGGAGTCATAGGTAGGCCAGACCGGGTAAGGACGGCAGATTTCCTTCCCTAAAGGGGGACATTAGTGAATCAGTTGGATTTTTATTTCCCCCAAGAACATTACACTGTTAATCAAAGAGTCTCTGTACCGATTCTCTGAGGGCGCTGAGTTCTGCAAGAAGCGTTGAGACAATGTGCTTGTAAAATGATGTTTTGGTTAACGACACATTAAGACAAAATCCTACAAGAGAGCCAGGGATACTCCATCCCCCCCACATCAATCAGCGGACGCGTTAACCCTTCAGCAGACGTCTCTCTCTCTCCTCCCCACTCCATTCACAGACAGTGACCCTGAGTGAGTGTCTACAGAACGACACGGACATGCCTTCCCCGACCTCCCCCTCACCCCCATCACCGCACATCCTTCCATTCCCCCCCTCCCCCTCATCACCGCACACCCTTCCATTCCCCCCTCCCCATCACCGCACATCCTTCCATTCCCCCCTCCCTCTCACCCCCATCACCGCACATCCTTCCATTCCCCCCTCCCCCTCACCCCCATCACCGCACATCCTTCCATTCCCCCCTCCCCCTCACCCCCATCACCACACATCCTTCCATTCCCCCCCTCCCTCTCACCCCCATCACCGCACATCCTTCCATTCCCCCTCCCTCTCACCCCCATCCTTCCATTCCCCCCCTCCCTCTCACCCCCATCACCGCACATCCTTCCATTCCCCTCTCCCCCTCCCCCCCATCACCGCACATCCTTCCATTCCCCCCCTCTCTCTCACCCCATGTCTTCACCAGAGACCCAAAGCTGCTTCGCCTTCCTTCCCGAGCAGGCACAGCACAGACCTGGAAAGAGAAAATTCAAGGTTGAAAATCCCCAACTTTAACCTCAGATGTGTCACAAAGCAGCTGTTAGTTTTTTTAAATCGATCCCCATCACTGTTCAAAGCAGCCCCGCTCGATCGACACGCTAACCACAAACTCACTCCCTCCACCACCGACGCACAGTGGCAGCAGTGTGTACCATCTACAAGATGCACCGCAGCGACTCGCCAAGGCTCCTTCAACAGCACCTTCCAAACCCGCCACCTCTACCACCTAGAAGGACAAGGGGGGGGCAGCAGACACATGGGGAACACCCCCACCTGCAAGTTCCCCCTCCGAGCCACTCACCATCCCGACTTGGAAATATATCGGCCGTTCCTTCACTGTGGCTGGGGTCAAAATCCTGGAACTCCCTCCCTAACAGCACTGTGGGTGTACCTACACCACACACGGGGACTGACTGATGTCCAATCACAATCCTGGAACTCCCTCCCTAACAGCACGGTGGGTGTACCTACACCACACACGGGGACTGACTGATGTCCAATCACAATCCTGGAACTCCCTCCCTAACAGCACTGTGGGTGTACCTACACCACACGGGGAGTGCAGTGGGCTCAAGATGGCGGCTCACCCACCACCTTCTCAAGGGGGTAATTCGGGACAGGGGATAAACACTGGGCCCAGCCAGCCAGGCCCACACCCCGTGAATGAAGAAATCCCCTTATCCCAGCGTCTCCACCCCACTTCCCAAACCTTGGCCAGGATTCCTCATCTTCCCAGCAGAAGGGAGGGCGGATAGAGCAAACCCCGAGCACAGTGCGATCCCGGGAGTCGGGTGTCTCAGCCAATGAGGATAGAACCAGAAGATGGGGAGCTCGCTGGTACCGAAGACTTTAGCACTGAGATTATTCTCCCTCTCTTATACGCACGCACAGGCCACGGGCAGACCCTGGCGTGTCAAGAACCGGAGGGTGAGGGGCAACAGCCGTACCTCAATGAGGGCCAAATTATGGGCCAAACGCAGGCAACTGGGACTAACTTCAGGGTTACATGAAGGGCAGCATGGACAAGTTGGGCCGAAGGGCCTGTTTCCATGCTGTAAAGCTCCGACTCTACGAGTAACGGGATCCTGAGAATCTGACCCACCCAGACCTGAACACGAAACCCACCCTGCCCCTCAGGAGGTGCTCCAGAACGCCCGTGCTATCAAACCCCAACACCTTCGCACAATCGGGGAATTATTATTGCGTCTCGGGGGGCGTCGCAGGGCAAGTCCCAGCATTTATTCCCCATCCCTAATTGCCCCCTTGAACTGAGTATCTCACTCGGCCCATTCCAGAGGGAGGGCAGTTCAGAGTCAACCACAGAGCCCTGTGTGGGGGGAGGGTCTGGACTCACATGTAGGTCAGACCGGGTAAGGACGGCAGATTTCCTTCCCTAAAGGGGGACATTAGTGAATCAGATGGATTTATCTTCCCCCAAGAACATTACACTGTTAATCAAAGAGTCTCAGGACCGATTCTCTGAGGGCGCCGAGTTCTGCAAGAAGCGTTGAGGCAATGTGCTTGTAAAATGATGCTTTAATTCACGACACATTAAGACAAAATCCTACAAGAGAGCCAGGGATACACCGTCCCCCCCACATAAATCAGCAGACGCGTTAACCCTTCAGCAGACGTCTCTCTCTCTCTCCTCCCCACTCCATTCAGACAGTGACACCCTGAGTGAGTGGCTACAGAACGGCACAGGGACATGTCTTCCCCCACCTCCCCCTCCCCCTCATCACTGCACATCCTTCCATTCCCCCACCTCCCCCTCACCCCCATCACCACACATCCTTCCATTCCCCCCCTCCCCCTCACCCCCATCACCGCACATCCTTCCATTCCCCCCTCCCTCTCACCCCCATCACCGCACATCCTTCCATTCCCCCCTCCCTCTCACCCCCATCACCGCACATCCTTCCATTCCCCCCCCTCTCTCTCACCCCATGTCTTCACCAGAGACCCAAAGCTGCTTCGCCTTCCTTCCCGAGCAGGCACAGCACAGACCTGGAAAGAGAAAATTCAAGGTTGAAAATCCCCAACTTTAACCTCAGATGTGTCACAAAGCAGCTGTTAGTTTTTTAAAAAATCGATCCCCATCACTGTTCAAAGCAGCCCCGCTCGATCGACACGCTAACCACAAACACTCACTCCCTCCACCACCGACGCACAGTGGCAGCAGTGTGTACCATCTACAAGATGCACTGCAGCGACTCGCCAAGGCTCCTTCGACAGCACCTTCCAAACCCACCACCTCTACCACCTAGAAGGACAAGGGGGGGGTCAGCAGACACATGGGGAACACCCCCACCTGCAAGATCCCCCTCCGAGCCCCTCACCATCCCGACTTGGAAATATATCGGCCGTTCCTTCACTGTGGCTGGGGTCAAAATCCTGGAAATCCCTCCCTAACAGCACTGTGGATGTACCTACACCACACACGGGGACTGACTGATGTCCAATCACAATCCTGGAACTCCCTCCCTAACAGCACGGTGGGTGTACCTACACCACACGGGGACTGCAGCGGGTTCAAGATGGTGGCTCACCCACCACCTTCTCAAGGGGGGTAATTAGGGACAGGGGATAAACACTGGGCCCAGCCAGCCAGGCCCACACCCCGTGATTGAACCCCGTTATCCCAGCGTCTCCACCCCACTTCCCGAACCTTGGCCAGGATTCCTCATCTTCCCAGGGAAGGGAGGGCGGATAGAGCAACCCCGAGCACAGTGCAATCCCAGGAGCCCGGTGTCTCAGCCAATGAGGATAGAACCAGAAGATGGGGAGCTCGCTGGTACCGAAGACTTTAGCATGAGATTATTCTCCCTCTCTTATACCCACGCACAGGCCACGGGCAGACCCTGGCGTGTCAAGAACCGGAGGGTGAGGGGCAACAGCCGTACCTCGACGAGGGCCAAATGCGGGCAACTGGGACTAGCTTCAGGGGTTAAAAAAAGGGCAGCATGGACAAGTTGGGCCGAAGGGCCTGTTTCCATGCTGCAAACCTCCGACTCTACGAGTAACGGGATCCTGAGAATCTGACCCACCCAGACCTGGACACGAAACCCACCCTGCCCCTCAGGAGGTGCTCCAGAACGCCCGTGCGATCAAACCCCAACACCTTCGCACAATCAGGGAATTATTATTGCGTCTCGGGGGGCGTCGCAGGGCACGTTCCAGCATTTATTCCCCATCCCTAATTGCCCCCTTGAACTGAGTGTCTCACTCGGCCCATTTCAGAGGGAGGGCAGTTCAGAGTCAACCACAGAGCTCTGTGTGGGGGAACGGTCTGGAGTCATAGGTAGGCCAGACCGGGTAAGGACGGCAGATTTCCTTCCCTAAAGGGGGACATTAGTGAATCAGTTGGATTTTTATTTCCCCCAAGAACATTACGCTGTTAATCAAAGAGTCTCTGTACCGATTCTCTGAGGGCGCTGAGTTCTGCAAGAAGCGTTGAGACAATGTGCTTGTAAAATGATGTTTTGGTTAACGACACATTAAGACAAAATCCTACAAGAGAGCCAGGGATACTCCATCCCCCCCACATCAATCAGCAGACGCGTTAACCCTTCAGCAGACGTCTCTCTCTCTCCTCCCCACTCCATTCACAGACAGTGACCCTGAGTGAGTGTCTACAGAACGACACGGACATGCCTTCCCCGACCTCCCCCTCACCCCCATCACCGCACATCCTTCCATTCCCCCCCTCCCCCTCATCACCGCACACCCTTCCATTCCCCCCTCCCCATCACCGCACATCCTTCCATTCCCCCCTCCCTCTCACCCCCATCACCGCACATCCTTCCATTAGCCCCTCCCCCTCACCCCCATCACCGCACATCCTTCCATTCCCCCCTCCCCCTCACCCCCATCACCACACATCCTTCCATTCCCCCCCTCCCTCTCACCCCCATCACCGCACATCCTTCCATTCCCCCTCCCTCTCACCCCCATCCTTCCATTCCCCCCCTCCCTCTCACCCCCATCACCGCACATCCTTCCATTCCCCTCTCCCTCTCACCCCCATCACCGCACATCCTTCCATTCCCCCCTCCCTCCCTCTCATCCCCATCCCCGCACATCCTTCCATTCCCCCCTCCCTCTCACCCCCATCACCGCACATCCTTCCATTCCCCCACCTCCCCCTCACCCCCATCACCGCACATCCTTCCATTCCCCCCTCCCCCTCACCCCCATCACCGCACATCCTTCCATTCCCCCCTCCCTCTCATCCCCATCACCGCACATCCTTCCATTCCCCCCCTCTCTCTCACCCCATGTCTTCACCAGAGACCCAAAGCTGCTTCGCCTTCCTTCCCGAGCAGGCACAGCACAGACCTGGAAAGAGAAAATTCAAGGTTGAAAATCCCCAATTTTAACCTCAGATGTGTCACAAAGCAGCTGTTAGTTTTTTAAAATCGATCCCCATCACTGTTCAAAGCAGCCCCGCTCGATCGACACGCTAACCACAAACACTCACTCCCTCCACCACCGACGCACAGTGGCAGCAGTGTGTACCATCTACAAGATGCACTGCAGCGACTCGCCAAGGCTCCTTCAACAGCACCTTCCAAACCCGCCACCTCTACCACCTAGAAGGACAAGGGGGGGGGGCAGCAGACACATGGGGAACACCCCCACCTGCAAGTTCCCCCTCCGAGCCACTCACCATCCCGACTTGGAAATATATCGACTGTTCCTTCACTGTGGCTGGGGTCAAAATCCTGGAACTCCCTCCCTAACAGCACTGTGGATGTACCGACACCACACACGGGGACTGACTGATGTCCAATCACAATGCTGGAACTCCCTCCCTAACGGCACTGTGCGTGTACCTACACCACACGGGGACTGCAGCGGGTGCAAGATGGTGGCTCACCCACCACCTTCTCAAGGGGGATAATTAGGGACAGGGGATAAACACTGGGCCCAGCCAGCCAGGCCCACACCCCGTGAATGAACCCCCTTATCCCAGCGTCTCCACCCCACTTCCCGAACCTTGGCCAGGATTCCTCATCTTCCCAGGGAAGGGAGGGCGGATAGAGCAACCCCGAGCACAGCGCAATCCCAGGAGCCCGGTGTCTCAGCCAATGAGGATAGAACCAGAAGATGGGGAGCTCGCTGGTACCGAAGACTTTAGCATGAGATTATTCTCCCTCTCTTATACCCACGCACAGGCCACGGGCAGACCCTGGCGTGTCAAGAACCGGAGGGTGAGGGGCAACAGCCGTACCTCGACGAGGGCCAAATGCGGGCAACTGGGACTAGCTTCAGTGGTTAAAAAAAGGGCAGCATGGACAAGTTGGGCCGAAGGGCCTGTTTCCATGCTGCAAACCTCCGACTCTACGAGTAACGGGATCCTGAGATTCTGACCCACCCAGACCTGGACACGAAACACACCCTGCCCCTCAGGAGGGGCTCCAGAACGCCCGTGCGATCAAACCCCAACATCTCCGCACAATCGGGGAATTATTATTGCGTCTCGGGGGGCGTCGCAGGGCACGTTCCAGCATTTATTCCCCATCCCTAATTGCCCCCTTGAACTGAGTATCTCGCTCGGCCCATTTCAGAGGGAGGGCAGTTCAGAGTCAACCACAGAGCCCTGTGTGGGGGGACGGTCTGGAGTCATAGGCAGGCCAGACCGGGTAAGGACGGCAGATTTCCTTCCCTAAAGGGGGACATTAGTGAATCAGATGGATTTATCTTCCCCCAAGAACATTACACTGTTAATCAAAGAGTCTCTGAACCGATTCTCTGAGGGCGCCGAGTTCTGCAAGAAGCGTTGAGACAATGTGCTTGTAAAATGATGCTTTAATTCACGACACATTGAGACAAAATCCTACAAGAGAGCCAGGGATACTCCGTCCCCCCACTTAAATCAGCAGACGCATTAACCCTTCAACAGACGTCTCTCTCTCTCCTCCCCACTCCATTCACAGACAGTGACTCCCTGACTGAGTGTCTACAGAACGGCACAGGGACATGTCTTCCCCCACCCCCCCCTCCCTTCCATTTCCCCCCCTCCCTCTCTCACCCCCATCACCGCACATCCTTCCATTCCCCCCTCCCCCTCACCCCCATCACCGCACATCCTTCCATTCCCCCCCCTCCCCCTCACCGCACATCCTTCCATTCCCCCCCTCCCCCTCACCCCCATCACCGCACATCCTTCCATTCCCCCCCTCCCTCTCACCCCCATCCCCGCACATCCTTCCATTCCCCCCCTCTCTCACCCCCATCACCGCACATCCTTCCATTCCCCCCTCCCTCTCACCCCCATCCCCGCACATCCTTCCATTCCCCCCTCCCTCTCACCCCCATCACCGCACATCCTTCCATTCCCCCCTCCCTCTCACCCCCATCACCGCACATCCTTCCATTCCCCCCCTCTCTCACCCCATGTCTTCACCAGAGACCCAAAGCTGCTTCGCCTTCCTTCCTGAGCAGGCACAGCACAGACCTGGAAAGAGAAAATTCAAGGTTGAAAATCCCCAATTTTAACCTCAGATGTGTCGCAAAGTAGCTGTTAGTTTTTTTAAATCGATCCCCATCACTGTTCAAAGCAGCCCCGCTTGATCGACACGCTAACCACAAACACTCTCTCCCTCCACCACCGACGCACAGTGGCAGCAGTGTGTACCATCTACAAGATGCACTGCAGCGACTCGCCAAGGCTCCTTCGACAGCACCTTCCAAACCCGCCACCTCTACCACCTAGAAGGACAAGGGGGGGGCAGCAGACACATGGGGAACACCCCCACCTGCAAGTTCCCCCCTCCAAGCCACTCACCATCCCGACTTGGAAATATATCGGCCGTTCCTTCACTGTGGCTGGGGTCAAAATCCTGGAACTCCCTTCCTAACAGCACTGTGGGTGTACCTACCCCACACGGGGACTGCAGCGGGTTCAAGATGGCGGCTCAACCACCACCTTCTCAAGGGGTAATTAGGGATGGGGGGTAAATAACGGTCCTGGCCAGCGAGGCCCCACACCCCATGAATGAAGGAACCCTCTTATCGCAGCGTCCCCACCCCACTTCCTGACCGTTGGCCAGGATTCCTCCTCTTCCCAGGGGAAGGGGGGGTGGATAGAGCAATCCTGAGCACAGTGCGATCCCGGGAGTCGGGTGTCTCAGCCAATGAGGATAGAACCAGAAGATGGGGAGCTCGCTGGTACCGAAGACTTTAGCACTGAGATTATTCTCCCTCTCAATACCCACGCACAGGCCACGGGCAGACCCTGGCGTGTCAAGAACCGGAGGGTGAGGGGCAACAGCCTTACCTCGACGAGGGCAAAATGCGGGCAACTGGGAATAGCTTCAGGGGTTAAAAAAAGGGCAGCATGGACAAGTTGGGCCGAAGGGCCTGTTTCCATGCTGCAAACCTCCGACTCTACGAGTAACGGGATCCTGAGAATCTGACCCACCCAGACCTGGACACGAAACCCACCCTGCCCCTCAGGAGGGGCTCCAGAACGCCCGTGCGATCAAACCCCAACACCTTCGCACAATCGGGGAATTATTATTGCGTCTCGGGGGGCGTCGCAGGGCAAGTCCCAGCATTTATTCCCCATCCCTAATTGCCCCCTTGAACTGAGTATCTCGCTCGGCCCATTTCAGAGGGAGGGCAGTTCAGAGTCAACCACAGAGCTCTGTGTGGGGGGACGGTCTGGAGTCACAGGTAGGCCAGACCGGGTAAGGACGGCAGATTTCCTTCCCTAAAGGGGGACATTAGTGAACCAGATGGATTTTTTATTTCCCCCAAGAACATTACACTGTTAATCAAAGAGTCTCTGTACCGATTCTCTGAGGGCGCCGAGTTCTGCAAGAAGCGTTGAGACAATGTGCTTGTAAAATGATGTTTTGGTTAACGACACATTAAGACAAAATCCTACAAGAGAGCCAGGGATACTCCATCCCCCCCACATAAATCAGCAGACGCGTTAACCCTTCAGCAGACGTCTCTCTCTCTCCTCCCCACTCCATTCACAGACAGTGACTCCCTGAGCGAGTGTCTACAGAACGACACAGGGACATGTCTTCCCCCACCTCCCCCTCACCCCCATCCCCGCACACCCTTCCATTCCCCCCCTCCCCCTCACCCCCATCACCGCACATCCTTCCATTTCCCCCCCCCGCCCTCACCCCCATCCCCGCACATCCTTCCATTCCCCCGTCCCCCTCACCCCCATCACCGCACACCCTTCCATTCCCCCCCCCCGCCCTCACCCCCATCACCGCACAACCTTCCATTCTCCCACCTCCCCCTCACTCCCATCACCGCACATCCTTCCATTCCCCCCTCCCTCTCACCCCCATCACCGCACATCCTTCCATTCCCCCCTCCTCCCTCTCACCCCCATCACCGCACATCCTTCCATCCCCCCCTCCCCCTCACCCCCATCCCCACACATCCTTCCATTCCCCCCTCCCTCTCACCCCCATCACCGCACATCCTTCCATTCCCCACCCCTCTCACCCCCATCACCGCACATCCTTCCATTCCCCCCTCCCCCTCACCCCCATCACCGCACATCCTTCCATTCCCCCCTCCCCCTCACCCCCATCACCGCACATCCTTCCATTCCCCCCTCCCCCTCAGCCCCATCACCGCACATCCTTCCATTCCCCCCCACCTCTCTCACCCCCATCACCGCACATCCTTCCATTCCCCTCCTCTCTCTCACCCCTATCACCGCACATCCTTCCATTCCCTCTCACCCCCATCCCCGCACATCCTTCCATTCCCTCTCACCCCCATCACCGCACATCCTTCCATTCCCCACCCACCTCCCTCTCACCCCCATCACCGCACATCCTTCCATTCCCCCCCCTCCCCCATCACCGCACATCCTTCCATTCCCCCCCCACCTCCCCCTCACCCCCATCACCGCACATCCTTCCATTCCCCCCCACCTCCCTCTCACCCCCATCACCGCACATCCTTCCATTCCCCCCCACCTCCCTCTCACCCCCATCACCGCACATCCTTCCATTCCCCACCTCCCTCTCACCCCCATCACCGCACATCCTTCCATTCCCACCCTCCCTCTCACCCCCATCCCCACACATCCTTCCATTCCCCCACCTCCCCCTCACCCCCATCACCGCACATCCTTCCATTCCCCCACCTCCCCCTCACCCCCATCACCGCACACCCTTCCATTCCACCCTCCCTCTCACCCCCATCCCCGCACATCCTTCCATTCCCCCCTCCTCCCTCTCTCACCCCCATCACCGCACATCCTTCCATTCCCCCCTCCTCCCTCTCTCCCCCCCATCACCGCACATCCTTCCATTCCCCCCTCCGCCCTCTCTCACCCCCATCACCGCACATCCTTCCATTCCCCCCACCTCCCTCTCACCCCCATCACCGCACATACTTCCATTCCCCCCCTCCTCCCTCACCCCCATCACCGCACATCCTTCCATTCCCCCCCCTCTCTCTCACCCCATGTCTTCACCAGAGACCGGAAGCTGCTTCGCCTTCCTTCCCGAGCAGGCACAGCACAGACCTGGAAAGAGAAAATTCAAGGTTGAAAATCCCCAATTTTAACCTCAGATGTGTCACAAAGCAGCTGTTAGTTTTTTAAAATCGATCCCCATCACTGTTCAAAGCAGCCCCGCTTGATCGACACGCTAACCACAAACACTCACTCCCTCCACCACCGACGCACAGTGGCAGCAGTGTGTACCATCTACAAGATGCACTGCAGCGACTCACCAAGGCTCCTTCGACAGCACCTTCCAAACCCACCACCTCTACCACCTAGAAGGACAAGGGGGGGGGCAGCAGACACATGGGGAACACCCCCACCTGCAAGTTCCCCCTCCGAGCCACTCACCATCCCGACTTGGAAATATATCGACTGTTCCTTCACTGTGGCTGGGGTCAAAATCCTGGAACTCCCTCCCTAACAGCACTGTGGATGTACCGACACCACACACGGGGACTGACTGATGTCCAATCACAATGCTGGAACTCCCTCCCTAACAGCACTGTGGGTGTACCTACACCACACAGGGACTGCAGCGGGTTCAAGATGGTGGCTCACCCACCACCTTCTCAAGGGGGGTAATTAGGGACAGGGGATAAACACTGGGCCCAGCCAGCCAGGCCCACACCCCGTGAATGAACCCCCTTATCCCAGCGTCTCCACCCCACTTCCCGAACCTTGGCCAGGATTCCTCATCTTCCCAGGGAAGGGAGGGCGGGTAGAGCAACCCCGAGCACAGCGCAATCCCAGGAGCCCGGTGTCTCAGCCAATGAGGATAGAACCAGAAGATGGGGAGCTCACTGGTACCGAAGACTTTAGCATGAGATTATTCTCCCTCTCTTATACCCACGCACAGGCCACGGGCAGACCCTGGCGTGTCAAGAACCGGAGGGTGAGGGGCAACAGCCGTACCTCGACGAGGGCCAAATGCGGGCAACTGGGACTAGCTTCAGGGGTTAAAAAAAGGGCAGCATGGACAAGTTGGGCCGAAGGGCCTGTTTCCATGCTGCAAACCTCCGACTCTACGAGTAACGGGATCCTGAGAATCTGACCCACCCAGACCTGGACACGAAACCCACCCTGCCCCTCAGGAGGTGCTCCAGAACGCCCGTGATATCAAACCCCAACACCTTCGCACAATCGGGGAATTATTATTGCGTCTCGGGGGGCGTCGCAGGGCACGTTCCAGCATTTATTCCCCATCCCTAATTGCCCCCTTGAACTGAGTATCTCACTCGGCCCATTCCAGAGGGAGGGCAGTTCAGAGTCAACCACAGAGCCCTGTGTGGGGGGACGGTCTGGAGTCATAGGCAGGCCAGACCGGGTAAGGACGGCAGATTTCCTTCCCGAAAGGGGGACATTAGTGAACCAGATGGATTTTTTTATTTCCCCCAAGAACATTACACTGTTAATCAAAGAGTCTCTGTACCGATTCTCTGAGGGCGCCGAGTTCTGCAAGAAGCGTTGAGGCAATGTGCTTGTAAAATGATGCTTTAGTTCACGACACATTAAGACAAAATCCTACAAGAGAGCCAGGGATACTCCGTCCCCCCACATAAATCAGCAGACGCCTTAACCCTTCAGCAGACGTCTCTCTCTCTCCTCCCCACTCAATTCACAGACAGTGACCCTGTGTGAGTGTCGACAGAACGGCACAGGGATATGTCTTCCCCACCCCCCCTCACCCCCATCACCGCACATCCTTCCATTCCCCCCTCCCTCACCCCCATCACCGCACACCCTTCCATTCCCCCCTCCCCCTCACCCCCATCCCCGCACATCCTTCCATTCCCCCCTCCCTCACCCCCATCACCGCACATCCTTCCATTCCCCCCTCCCCCTCACCCCCGCACATCCTTCCATTCCCCCCTCCCCCTCACCCCCATCCCCGCACATCCTTCCATTCCCCTCTCCCCCTCCCATCACCGCACATCCTTCCATTCCCCCTCCCCCTCACCCCCCCATCACCGCACATCCTTCCATTCCCCCACCTCACCCCAATCACCACACATCCTTCCATTCCCCCCTCCCTCTCACCCCCATCCCCGCACATCCTTCCATTCCCCCACCTCACCCCCATCACCACACATCCTTCCATTCCCCCCTCCCTCTCACCCCCATCACCGCACATCCTTCCATTCCCCCACCTCACCCCCATCACCACACATCCTTCCATTCCCCCCTCCCTCTCACCCCCATCACCGCACATCCTTCCATTCCTCCCCTCCCCCTCACCCCCATCACCGCACATCCTTCCATTCCCCCCCTCCCCCTCATCACCGCACATCCTTCCATTCCCCCCTCCCTCTCACCCCCATCACCGCACATCCTTCCATTCCCCCCTCCCTCTCACCCCCATCACCGCACATCCTTCCATTCCTCCCCTCCCTCTCACCCCCATCACCGCACATCCTTCCATTCCCCCTCTCTCTCACCCCCATCACCGCACATCCTTCCATTCCCCCCTCCCTCTCACCCCCATCACCGCACATCCTTCCATTCCCCCCCTCCCTCTCACCCCCATCACCGCACATCCTTCCATTCCCCCCCTCCCTCTCACCCCCATCACCGCACATCCTTCCATTCCCCCACCTCACCCCCATCACCACACATCCTTCCATTCCCCCCTCCCTCTCACCCCCATCACCGCACATCCTTCCATTCCCCCCTCCCTCTCACCCCCATCACCACACATCCTTCCATTCCCCCCTCCCCCTCACCCCCATCACCGCACATCCTTCCATTCCCCCCTCCACTCAACCCCATCACCGCACATCCTTACATTCCCCCCTCCCTCTCACCCCCATCACCGCACATCCTTCCATTCCCCCCTCCCTCTCACCCCCATCACCGCACATCCTTCCATTCCCCCCTCCTCCCTCTCTCACCCCCATCACCGCACATCCTTCCATTCCCCCCCTCCCCCTCACCCCCATCACCGCACATCCTTCCATCCCCCCCCTCTCTCACCCCATGTCTTCACCAGAGACCCAAAGCTGCTTCGCCTTCCTTCCTGAGCAGGCACAGCACAGACCTGGAAAGAGAAAATTCAAGGTTGAAAATCCCCAATTTTAACCTCAGATGTGTCGCAAAGTAGCTGTTAGTTTTTTAAAATCGATCCCCATCACTGTTCAAAGCAGCCCCGCTCGATCGACACGCTAACCACAAACACTCACTCCCTCCACCACCGACGCACAGTGGCAGCAGTGTGTACCATCGACAAGATGCACTGCAGCGACTCGCCAAGGCTCCTTCGACAGCACCTTCCAAACCCGCCACCTCTACCACCGAGAAGGACAAGGGGAGGGCAGCAGACACATGGGGAACACCACCACCTGCAAGTTCCCCCCTCCGAGCCACTCACCATCCCGACTTGGAAATATATCGGCCGTTCCTTCACTGTGGCTGGGGTCAAAATCCTGGAACTCCCTCCATAACAGCACTGTGGGTGTACCTACACCACACGGGGACTGCAGCGGGTTCAAGATGGCGGCTCAACCACCACCTTCTCAAGGGGTAATTAGGGATGGGGGGTAAATAACGGGCCTGGCCAGCGAAGCCCCACACCCCATGAATGAAGGAACCCCCTTATCGCAGCGTCCCCACCCCACTTCCTGACCGCTGGCCAGGATTCCTCCTCTTCCCAGGGGAAGGGAGGGTGGATAGAGCAATCCTGAGCACAGTGCGATCCCGGGAGTCGGGTGTCTCAGCCAATGAGGATAGAACCAGAAGATGGGGAGCTCGCTGGTACCGAAGACTTTAGCACTGAGATTATTCTCCCTCTCTTATACCCACGCACAGGCCACGGGCAGACCCTGGCGTGTCAAGAACCGGAGGGTGAGGGGCAACAGTCTTGCCTCGATGAGGGCCAAATGCGGGCAACTGGGAATAGCTTCAGGGGTTAAAAAAGGGCAACATGGACAAGTTGGGCCGAAGGGCCTGTTTCCATGCTGCAAACCTCCGACTCTACGAGTAACGGGATCCTGAGAATCTGACCCACCCAGACCTGGACACGAAACCCACCCTGCCCCTCAGGAGGTGCTCCAGAACGCCCGTGCGATCAAACCCCAACACCTTCGCACAATCGGGGAATTATTATTGCGTCTCGGGGGGCGTCGCAGGGCAAGTCCCAGCATTTATTCCCCATCCCTAATTGCCCCCTTGAACTGAGTATCTCGCTCGGCCCATTTCAGAGGGAGGGCAGTTCAGAGTCAACCACAGAGCCCTGTGTGGGGGGACGGTCTGGAGTCACAGGTAGGCCAGACCGGGTAAGGACGGCAGATTTCCTTCCCTAAAGGGGGACATTAGTGAACCAGATGGATTTTTTATTTCCCCCGAGAACATTACACTGTTAATCAAAGAGTCTCTGTACCGATTCTCTGAGGGCGCCGAGTTCTGCAAGAAGCGTTGAGACAATGTGCTTGTAAAATGATGTTTTGGTTAACGACACATTAAGACAAAATCCTACAAGAGAGCCAGGGATACTCCATCCCCCCCACATCAATCAGCGGACGCGTTAACCCTTCAGCAGACGTCTCTCTCTCTCCTCCCCACTCCATTCACAGACAGTGACTCCCTGAGCGAGTGTCTACAGAACGGCACAGGGACATGTCTTCCCCCACCTCCCCCTCACCCCCATCCCCGCACACCCTTCCATTCCCCCCCTCCCCCTCACCCCCATCACCGCACATCCTTCCATTTCCCCCCCCCCGCCCTCACCCCCATCCCCGCACATCCTTCCATTCCCCCACCTCCCCCTCATCCCCATCACCGCACATCCTTCCATTCCCCCACCTCCCCCTCACCCCCATCACCGCACATCCTTCCATTCCCCCCTCCCCCTCACCCCCATCACCGCACATCCTTCCATTCCCCCCTCCCTCTCACCCCCATCACCGCACATCCTTCCATTCCCCCCTCCCTCTCACCCCCATCACCGCACACCCTTCCATTCTCCCACCTCCCCCTCACCCCCATCACCGCACATCCTTCCATTCCCCCCTCCCTCTCACCCCCATCACCGCACATCCTTCCATTCCCCCCTCCTCCCTCTCAACCCCATCACCGCACATCCTTCCATTCCCCCCTCCCTCTCACCCCCATCACCGCACATCCTTCCATTCCCCCCTCCCTCTCACCCCCATCACCGCACATCCTTCCATTCCCCCCTCCCTCTCACCCCCATCCCCACACATCCTTCCATTCCCCCCTCCCTCTCACCCCCATCACCGCACATCCTTCCATTCCCCCCTCCCTCTCACCCCCATCACCGCACATCCTTCCATTCCCCCCTCCCTCTCACCCCCATCACCGCACATCCTTCCATTCCCCCCTCCCTCTCACCCCCATCCCCACACATCCTTCCATTCCCCCCTCCCTCTCACCCCCATCACCGCACATCCTTCCATTCCCCCCTCCCTCTCACCCCCATCACCGCACATCCTTCCATTCCCCACCCCTCTCACCCCCATCACCGCACATCCTTCCATTCCCCCCTCCCCCCCATCACCGCACATCCTTCCATTCCCCCCTCCCCCTCACCCCCATCACCGCACATCCTTCCATTCCCCCCTCCCTCTCACCCCCATCACCGCACATCCTTCCATTCCCCCCCACCCCTCTCACCCCCATCACCGCACATCCTTCCATTCCCCTCCTCTCTCTCACCCCTATCACCGCACATCCTTCCATTCCCTCTCACCCCCATCCCCGCACATCCTTCCATTCCCTCTCACCCCCATCACCGCACATCCTTCCATTCCCCCCCACCTCCCTCTCACCCCCATCACCGCACATCCTTCCATTCCCCCCCCTCCCCCTCACCCCCATCACCGCACATCCTTCCATTCCCCCCCCACCTCCCTCTCACCCCCATCACCGCACATCCTTCCATTCCCCCCCCACCTCCCTCTCACCCCCATCACCGCACATCCTTCCATTCCCCCCCACCTCCCTCTCACCCCCATCACCACACATCCTTCCATTCCCCCTCCCCCCCATCACCGCACATCCTTCCATTCCCCACCTCCCTCTCACCCCCATCACCGCACATCCTTCCATTCCCACCCTCCCTCTCACCCCCATCCCCACACATCCTTCCATTCCCCCACCTCCCCCTCACCCCCATCACCGCACATCCTTCCATTCCCCCACCTCCCCCTCACCCCCATCACCGCACACCCTTCCATTCCACCCTCCCTCACACCCCCATCCCCGCACATCCTTCCATTCCCCCCTCCTCCCTCTCTCCCCCCCATCACCGCACATCCTTCCATTCCCCCCTCCTCCCTCTCTCACCCCCATCACCGCACATCCTTCCATTCCCCCCATTTCCCTCTCACCCCCATCACCGCACATACTTCCATTCCCCCCTCCTCCCTCACCCCCATCACCGCACATCCTTCCATTCCCCCCCCTCTCTCTCACCCCATGTCTTCACCAGAGACCGGAAGCTGCTTCGCCTTCCTTCCCGAGCAGGCACAGCACAGACCTGGAAAGAGAAAATTCAAGGTTGAAAATCCCCAATTTTAACCTCAGATGTGCCACAAAGTAGCTGTTAGTTTTTAAAAAATCGATCCCCATCACTGTTCAAAGCAGCCCCGCTCGATCGACACGCTAACCACAAACACTCACTCCCTCCACCACCGACGCACAGTGGCAGCAGTGTGTACCATCTACAAGATGCACTGCAGCGACTCACCAAGGCTCCTTCGACAGCACCTTCCAAACTCACCACCTCTACCACCTAGAAGGACAAGGGGGGGGGGCAGCAGACACATGGGGAACACCCCCACCTGCAAGATCCCCCTCCGAGCCCCGCACCATCCCGACTTGGAAATATATCGGCCGTTCCTTCACTGTGGCTGGGGTCAAAATCCTGGAACTCCCTCCCGAACAGCACTGTGGATGTACCTACACCACACGGGGACTGCAGCGGGTTCAAGATGGCGGCTCACCCACCACCTTCTCAAGGGGGGTAATTAGGGACAGGGGATAAACACTGGGCCCAGCCAGCCAGGCCCACACCCTGTGAGTGAAGGAACCCCCTTATCCCAGCGTCTCCACCCCACTTCCCGAACCTTGGCCAGGATTCCTCATCTTCCCAGGGAAGGGAGGGCGGGTAGAGCAACCCCGAGCACAGCGCGATCCCAGGAGCCCGGTGTCTCAGCCAATGAGGATAGAACCAGAAGATGGGGAGCTCGCTGGTACCGAAGACTTTAGCACTGAGATTATTCTCCCTCTCTTACACCCACGCACAGGCCACGGGCAGACCCTGGCGTGTCAAGAACCGGAGGGTGAGGGGCAACAGCCGTACCTCGATGAGGGCCAAATGCGGGCAACTGGGACTAGCTTCGGGGTTTAAAAAAGGGCAGCATGGACAAGTTGGGCCGAAGGGCCCGTTTCCATGCTGTAAACCTCCGACTCTACGAGTAACGGGATCCTGAGAATCTGACCCACCCAGACCTGGACACGAAACCCACCCTGCCCCTCAGGAGGTGCTCCAGAACGCCCGTGATATCAAACCCCAACACCTTCGCACAATCGGGGAATTATTATTGCGTCTCGGGGGGCATCGCAGGGCAAGTCCCAGCATTTATTCCCCATCCCTAATTGCCCCCTTGAACTGAGTATCTCGCTCGGCCCATTCCAGAGGGAGGGCAGTTCAGGTCCTCTGTGTGGGGGAGGGTCTGGACTCACAGGTAGGCCAGACCGGGTAAGAACAGCAGATTTCCTTCCCTAAAGGGGGACATTAGTGAATCAGATGGAGTTATCTTCCCCCAAGAAGATTACACTGTTAATCAGAGTCCCTGAACCGATTCTCTGAGGGCGCCGAGTTCTGCAAGAAGCGTTGAGACAATGTTCTTGTAAAATGATGTTTTAATTCACGACACATTAAGACAAAATCCTACAAGAGAGGCAGGGATACTCCGTCCCCCCCACATAAATCAGCAGACGCGTTAACCCTACAGCAGACGTCTCTCTCTCTCCTCCCCACTCCATTCACAGACAGTGACACCCTGAGCGAGTGTCTACAGAACGGCACAGGGACATGTCTTCCCCCACCTCCCCCTCACCCCCATCCCCGCACATCCTTCCACTCCCCCCTCCCTCTCACCCCCATCACCGCACATCCTTCCATTCCCCCCTCCCTCTCACCCCCATCACCGCACATCCTTCCATTCCCCCACCTCCCTCTCACCCCCATCCCCGCACATCCTTCCATTCCCCCACCTCCCCCTCACCGCACATCCTTCCATTCCCCCCTCCCTCTCACCCCCATCCCCGCACATCCTTCCATTCCCCCACCTCCCCCTCACCCCCATCACCGCACATCCTTCCATTCCCCACCCCTCTCTCTCACCCCCATCACCGCACATCCTTCCATTCCCCCTTCCCCCTCACCCCCATCACCGCACATCCTTCCATTCCCCCACCTCCCTCTCACCCCATCACCGCACATCCTTCCATTCCCCCCCTCCCCCTCACCCCTATCACCGCACATCCTTCCATTCCCCCCTCTCTCACCCCCATCACCGCACATCCTTCCATTCCCCCCCTCTCTCTCACCCCATGTCTTCACCAGAGACCCAAAGCTGCTTCGCCTTCCTTCCCGAGCAGGCACAGCACAGACCTGGAAAGAGAAAATTCAAGGTTGAAAATCCCCAACTTTAACCTCAGATGTGTCGCAAAGCAGCTGTTAGTTTTTTTAAATCGATCCCCATCACTGTTCAAAGCAGCCCCGCTCGATCGACACGCTAACCACAAACACTCACTCCCTCCACCACCGACGCACAGTGGCAGCAGTGTGTACCATCTACAAGATGCACTGCAGCGACTCGCCAAGGCTCCTTCGACAGCACCTTCCAAACCCACCACCTAGAAGGACAAGGGGGGGGGGGCAGCAGACACATGGGGAACACCCCCACCTGCAAGTTCCCCCTCCGAGCCACTCACCATCCCAACTTGGAAATATATCGGCCGTTCCTTCACTGTGGCTGGGGTCAAAATCCTGGAACTCCCTCCCTAACAGCACTGTGGGTGTACCTACACCGCACACGGGGACTGACTGATGTCCAATCACAATCCTGGAACTCCCTCCCTAACAGCACTGTGGGTGTACCTACACCACACGGGGACTGCAGCGGGTTCAAGATGGCGGCTCACCCACCACCTTCTCAATGGGTAATTAGGGATGGGGGTAAATACTGGGCCCGGCCAGCGACACCCGCACCCTGTGAATGAAGGAACCCCCTTATCCCAGTGTCGCCACCCCACTTCCCGACCCTTGGCCAGGATTCCTCAGCTTCCCAGGGGAAGGGAGTGCGAATAGAGCAACCCCGAGCACAGCGCAATCCCGGGAGTCGGGTGTCTCAGCCAATGAGGGTAGGACCAGAAGATGGGGAGCTAGCTGGTACCGAAGACTTTAGCACTGAGATTATTCTCCCTCTCTTATACCCACGCACAGGCCACGGGCAGACGCTGGCGTGTCAAGAACCGGAGGGTGTGGGGTGCGACGACTGTACCTCAATGAGTAACGGGACCCTGAGGGTCTGACCCACCCAGAACCGGACATGATTCCCACGCTGTACCCCAGGAGGCGCTCCTGAACGCCAGTGCTGTCAAGCCCCAACACCTCCGTGAAATTTGGGAATTATTATTTTGTCTCGGGGCTGCCTGGGGGTATCACTGGGCAATGCCCAGCCTTTATTGCCCCGTCCCAATTGCCCCCTTGAACTGAGTGCCGTGCTCAGCTATATGAGGGGGGCAGTTAAGAGTTGACCACATTGCTGTGCGTGCGTGGGGCGGGGTGAAGAGACAGCGCCAGGGACCCGGGTTCGATTCCCGGCTTGGGTCACTGTCTGTGCGGAGTCTGCATGTTCTCCCCGTGTCTGCGTGGGTTTCCTCCGGGTGCTCCGGTTTCCTCCCACACTCCAAAGACGTGGTTAGGATGCTAAATTCTTCTAATGTGTCTGCTTCCAAAACTTTTGCAGCGTTAATATGTGAGTGGCAGAGTGGTTAGCGCTGCTGCCTCACAGCGCCTGGGACCTGGGTTCGATTCCCAGCTTGGGTCACTGTTGATGCGGAGTTTGCATGTCTGTCCCCCCACCCCCGCTGGACACCGCAGGGGCTGTGGTGTATCATAGACCCCGATAACCACATTAATTTGATGATTTAAGTTTCCTTTCTACTTTGCTTTTTGGTTCAGGCCGGTCCACCCCTCCTTTTGGGGAGCTGCCCTTTTTAAGTTGTCCCCTAGTTGATTTGATTTAGTTTATTTGGTTGGTACCCCGTGTCTGCGTGGGTTTCCTCCGGCTGCTCCGGTTTCCTCCCACAGTCTGAAAGACGTGCTGTTTAGGGTGCTAAATTCGCCCAGTGTATCCGAACAGGCGCCGGGAGTGTGGGCGACTCAAGGGATTTTCACAGGGACTTCATTGCAGTGTTAATGTAAGCCTTACTTGTGACACTAATAAAATAATCTTTATAATTTCAGAATTTATGAATTGAATTTAAGTTCCACCGGCTGCCGCGGTGGGATTCGAACCCGTGTCTCTCTCAGGCTGTCACCTGGGGGATTAGCAGCCCAGTGACAAATGCCAGTTGATGACCACGAGAAATAATTTAAAATCTCTCACGGCGGAGTGCAGGAGCCGACACGAACTCAGGGGGCCTGTCTGTTTTTTTGGGTGGCACGGTGACACAGTGGGTTAGCTCTGCCACCTCACAGCTCCAGGGACCCGGGTTCGAATCCCGACTTGGGTCACTGTCTGTGCGGAGTCTGCACATTCTCCCCGTGTCTGCGTGGGTTTCTTCCGGGTGCTCCGGTTTCCTCCCACAGTCCGAAAGATATGCGGGTTAGGTTGACTGGCCATGCTAAAATGCCCCTTAGAGTCAGGGGGGGACTAGCTCGGGTAAATATTTGGGTTACGGGTGCAGGCTCAATGGGCGAAATGGCCTCCCACTGTACTGTAGGGATACTGTGACACTACCTCAGGGGGCCTGTCTTGTTTTTTTGGGTGGATGGAGGGGGGGAATCACGGAGAGATTAATAAAACAAAGGAACACTTACCAATCAGGACATACTGGACTTTTCCCACTGGAGAGGCACAAATCCTGGACTGGAGACACACTGCAAGGTTTCCAATACTACTCTGACCACTCAGGAATCCTAACCCCATTAGTTACCACATGGCTGCCTCCAACACTAAGAACAAGGAAAATTCCAGCACAGGAACAGTCTCTCCAAGCCTGCACCGACCATGCTGCCCGTCTGAACTAAAAACCCCTCTACCCTTCCGGGGACCGTATCCCTCTATTCCCATCCTATTCATGTATTTGTCAAGACACCCCTTAAAAAGTTACTATCGTATCCGCTTCCACTACCTCCCCCCGGCAGCGAGTTCCAGGCACCCACCAAACCGGTTATCCAACATTTACTACCCCTCTGCTACCACAGAGGGAAAGATGGCAGGCGGATCTCGCAAGACAGCAGGTTTGATAATACTTCTAAGCAAACAAACTTAATTCCTGCAAGCTGTTTTATTAATTCATCCGTGGGACATGTGTGTCGCTGGCTGGGCCCAGCATTTATTGCCCATCCCTAGTTGCCCCTTGGAGGACAGTCGAGAGTCAACCACATTGCTGTGGCTCTGGAGTCACATGTAGGCCAGACCAGGGTAAGGACAGCAGATTTCCTTCCCTAAAGGGAACCAGATGGGTTTTTCCCACAATGGGTAATGAGTAGATTCTTAATCCCAGATATTTTATATTGAATTCAAATTCCACCATCTGCCGTGGCGGGATTCGAACCCGGGTCCCCCAGAACATTAGCCGAGTTTCTGGATTAATAGTCTAGCGATAATACCACTAGACCACCACCCCCCCTTTTCAGTAAGGACTGGATCGAGTACAGGAATTTCCCAAGGCAGATTAATGGGGGGCAGGGGGGGGAAGAGAGAGACTGGAAGACCTGTGGGGAAAAGTTGGGGCCTCCAGATCGCTGGTCCGAAAACTAGACCCATCTCTCAGTGAGCAGGAGCCGAACGAGAGGGCAGGCTGGGTCTCCATGGTTTCAGATAAAGATCTCCTTATACTCGTGGATAGTTTGGAGTTAAAAACCTCCTTTAGGTAAAGTCGTATCAAGATAACATCTTGGGAGGGTGGGTAATAAAGGCAAGTGTATAAGAGACACTCCTTTCTTCATAGGAACAAAGATAGGAGCAGGAGGAGGCCATTCGGCCCTTCCAGCCTGCTCCCCCATTCATCACCATCATGGCTGATCATCCAACTCAATAGCCTCATCCTGCTTTCTCCCCATAACCTTTGACCCCGTTCGCCCCCAAGTGCTATATCCAGCCACCTCTTGAATACATTCAATGTTTTGGCATCAACTACTTCCTGTGGGAATGAATTCCACAGGCTCACCGGGTGAAGAAATGTCTCCTCACCTCCGTCCTAAATGGTCTCCCCCGAATCCCCAGACTGTGACCCCCTGGTTCTGGACTCCCCCCACCATCGGGAACATCCTCCCTGCATCTACCCTGTCTAGTCCTGTTAGAATTTTATAAGTCTCTATCAGATCCCCCCCCCCCCTTTATTTGTCTGAACTCCAGCCAAAACAATCCTAACCTGGTCAATCTCTCCTCGTACATCAGTCCCGCCGTCCCCGGGATCAGCCTGGGAAACCTTCGCTGCAACTCCCTCGAGAGCAAGAACATCCTTCCTCAGAAAAGGAGACCAAAACCGCACATGATAGTATCACAGAATCGAGTCTGCACCAAGAACAATCCCACCCAGGCCCTATCCCCATCACCCCCACGCTATTTACCCTGCTAAACCTCCTGACGCTAAGGGGCAATTTAGCCAGGAATCACTTGTGGGTTCAAGAGTCAGGTCGAGTTACCAAACTGACAGTTTGTTGGTGTTAATCATTCCTACAGCCCCCTCTCCTCCCCCCACCCGCCCTCACCCCACACTGTCATGGTTCAGCACCCCCACCACAATAGACCATCACATAAGAACTAGGAGCAGGAGTAGGCCATCTGGCCCCTCGAGCCTGCTCCGCCATTCAATAAGATCATGGCTGATCTTTTCGTGGACTCAGCTCCACTTACCCGCCCGCTCACCATAACCCTTAATTCCTTTACTGTTCAAAAATCTATCTATCCTTGCCTTAAAAACATTCAATGAGGTAGCCTCAACTGCTTCACTGGGCAGGGAATTCCACAGATTCACAACCCTTTGTGTGAAGAAGTTCCTCCTCAACTCAGTCCTAAATCTGCTCCCCCTTATTTTGAGGCCATGCCCCCTAGTTCTAGTTTCACCCGCCAGTGGAAACAACTTCCCTGCTTCTATCTTATCTACTCCCTTCATAATCTTATATGTTTCATTAAGATCTCCCCTCATTCTTCTGAATTCCAATGAGTATAGCCCCAGTCCACTCAGTCTCTCCTCATAAGCCAACCCTCTCAACTCCAGAATCGACCGAGTGAATCTCCTCTGCACCCCCTCCAGTGCCAGTATATCCTTTCTCAAGTAAGGAGACCAAAACTGTACACAGTAACTCCAGGTGTGGCCTCACCAGCACCTTATACAGCTGCAACATAACCTCGCTGTCGACTAATCACCATCGACTACAGAAACCCTGCAATGTGTTTCAGCTTTGGACATTGTTGAACCTGTGGAGAGAGAGAGAGATATGCCGGAATTAGCGAGACGCCATTCCCGAGCCGGAAGGTTAACTCCAATGGGCCCGGAACGCCCATGACACCCAAGGAACGGGGAGTAAGCCACACAGCCCGGCAAGCTCGAGCACAGCACGATCCCGGGAGCCGGGTGTCTCAGCCAATGAGGATAGGACCAGAAGGCGGGGAGCTAGCTGGTACCGAAGACTTTAGCACTGAGATTATTCTCCCTCTCTTATACCCACGCACAGGCCACGGGCAGACCCTGGCGTGTCAAGAACTGGAGGGTGAGGAGCTGTTTTATTTTGAGGCAGTGACGTCCCCTGGGTCTATTCCCCCCCCCCCCCCCCCAAAAGAACAGCACAGTGAGTCACAACAGTGGGACACATAATAACAAGCTCAGAATGGACTTCATTACAGAGAGTTACTGGTCACAGCATCTGTCACTGTATACCTTCACTAACCGATTCACAAATTAATAATAAATTAATACAAGTCATAGAATCCTGACAGTGCAGGAGGAGGCCATTTGGTCCCTCCCAGTCTGTACCGACCACAATCCCACCCAGGCCCTACCGCCACGACCCCATACATTTACCCTGCTAATCCCTGACACGGAGGGGCAATTTAGCATGGCAAATCCCCCCTAAGCTGCACATCTTTGGCGTGTGGGAGGAAACCGGAGCACCCGGAGGAAACCCACACAGACACGGGGAGAACGTGCAGACTCCGCACAGACAGTGACCCGAGCCGGGAATCGAACCCGGGTCCCTGGCGCTGTGAGGCAGCAGTGCTAACCCACTGCGTTACCCCCTTTAACACTGAACACCCCAATAGGCTTCACAGGGAAATCAAGATTCCTCAGGGTGGGAGGGGGCTAGAGATGTGGGCGCAGGGGAAATAGAGGCCCACCGGGGGCTGCAGAGGTAACAAAGATCTGGGGGTTGCAGAGTTTGGGGAGAGGAGGGCCACTGGGAGGGAGGAGGGGGAGATGAGCACTATGGGGGTGCGCAAGACGTAACAGATCTCGCGAGGGTGAGGGGGTCTGGAGCCCCTGCGGTGTAGATTAAAGTCCAACCAGGTTGGACTTTAACCTGTTGTGAGACTTCTTACTGTGTTTACCCCAGTCCAACGCCAGCATCTCCACATCGTGTAGGTACACCCACAGTGCTGTTAGGGAGGATGCATCGCTCTTACAGGGGGGCTGGCAACAGGGAAATGGGCCAAACGGCCTCCTCCTGCGCTACAACCCTTCCAATTATGCAGCAAAATGGGCAGGGGGGCAACGCCCTGTAATGTGCCTACAGTAAATGCACAGGGATAGGGCAGAACTGCCCTTGCAGAGAGTCAGTACAGACTCAATGGGCTGAATGGCCTCTTCCAGTACTATCAGGATTCTCTGGGGCTAATAATTAACACCAGGGCAAGGTAATGATCTGCATTCCACCCTCCCTTCCCAAAATCTAACAGGACTGGCACCCACTCCCACCCTCCCTCCATGACCCAACATTGGCCCCAATTATAAATGTGGCTTAAAATGGGACCACATTGCGACAGAGGCACCCTCCACTACCAAGCCCACGCGCATGCTCCCTCCCGTCTCCGTGGCAGCGCCTGCGCCGTCAGCCACTCCACGCACGAGGCGCTCCCGCCTCGCCGGCACCGCGCAGCCGCAGCACCGGCCGAAACCGCCGCGCAGTCGCAGGGCCGGTCCTGGCCGTGACCCCGCGCCATCAGCCGGGTCCACCGCGCAGTCGCAGCGCCGGTCCTGGCCGGGAGCCGCGCAGCCAGCCGCACGAGCGGCCCGTTGAGCAAGATGGCGCTGCCGGCGGCCACAAGAAAATCGGTCAGAATCCCGACACTGGACGCCCTCCCCGTCACCACAACGCTTATTAAGGCCGGTAATGATTCGTTATCGCGTCTGCGTAAACAATCCGGCGGAAGTTTGCGCTCCGACCACACACCCTCACCTTCCGGCGCCGGAGGAGCAAAGAGCGAGCGGCTCCGCGCCGCCTCCTTTTATACCGCCCTCCCAGACAAGGAGGTGTCGCCGAGGCAAGAGGCCACTCCTGCTTGCTCTTTGGCGCCCCCTGCAGCTTGGGAGGCCACGCACCCGGCCATTCTGCCCAGCAAGTCCAGCTCCACAACACTCCATACAGATTGTCTCAGCAGCAAAGCAAGCTGGAGTCATTCTCTCCTCTGATTAAATGCTTCCTTTTATTAAAGATTAATTATTTATTCGTGTCACAAGTAGTCTTACATCAACACGGCAAAATCTAGAATAGAATGGAATCCCTACAGCGCGGAACGAGGCCATTCAGCCCATCAAGTCTGCAGTGACTCTCTGACAGAGCATCTTATCCAGGCCCTATCCCTGCAACCCCACATATTTTAAATTCATTTATTAGTGGCACAAGTAGGCTTACATTAACACTGCAATGAAGTTACTGTGAAAATCCCCCACACTCCGGCGCCTGTTCGGGTAACGCTGAGGGAGAATTTAGGACGGCCGATGCATCCTAACCGTCTTTCGGACTGTGGGAGGAAACCGGAGCACCCGGAGGAAACCCACGCAGACACGGGGTACCAACCAAATAAACTAAATCAAATTAACTCGGGGACAACTTAAAAAGGGCAGCTCCCCAAAAGGAGGGGGACCCGTCCGAACCAAAAAGCAAAGTAGAAAGGAAACTTAAAACTTAAAACATTAGGTTAGGTTGATTGGCCAGGTTAAAAATTGCCCCTTAGAGTCCTGAGATGCATATGTTAGAGGGATTAGTGGGTAAATATGTGGGGGTAGGGCCTGGGTGGGATTGTGGTCGGTGCAGACTCGATGGGCCGAATGGCCTCCTTCTGCATTGTAGGGTTTCTATGATTTCTATGATCAAATTCAGCCCAGCAGAAAAATGGCAAATGGAGTTTAACCCTGATAAATGTGAGGTGATTCATTTTGGTAGGACTAATTTAAATGTGGATTACAGGGTCAAAGGTAGGGTTCTGAAGACTGTGGAGGAACAGAGAGATCTTGGGGTCCATATCCACAGATCTCTAATGGTTGCCACTCAAGTGGATAGAGCTGTGAAGAAGACCTTATAGTGTTTTAGCTTTTATTAACAGGGGGTTGGAGTTTAAGAGCCGTGGGGTTATGCTGCAACTGTACAGGACCTTGGTGAGACCACATTTGGAATATTGTGTGCAGTTCTGGTCACCTCACCATAAGAAGGATGTGGAAGCGCTGGAAAGAGTGCAGAGGAGATTTACCAGGATGCTGCCTGGTTTGGAGGGTAGGTCTTATGAGGAAAGGTTGAGGGAGCTAGGGCTGTTCTCTCTGGAGCGGAGGAGGCTGAGGGGAGACTTAATAGAGGTTTATAAAATGATGAAGGGGATAGATAGAGTGAACGTTCAAAGACTATTTCCTCGGGTGGATGGAGCTATTACAAGGGGGCATAACTATAGGGTTCGTGGTGGGAGATACAGGACGGATATCAGAGGTAGGTTCTTTACGCAGAGAGTGGTTGGGGTGTGGAATGGACTGCCTGCAGTGATAGTGGAGTCAGACACTTTAGGAACATTTAAGCGGTTATTGGATAGGCACATGGAGCACACCAGGATGATAGGGAGTGGGATAGCTTCATCTTGGTTTCAGATAAAGCTCGGCACAACATCGTGGGCCGAAGGGCCTGTTCTGTGCTGTACTGTTCTATGAAATGTGGTTATCGGGGTCTATAATACACCACAGCCCCTGCTGTGCCCAGCGCGCACGGAAGGCACACAGGGTAGAACGTGCAAACTCCGCATAAACAGTGACCCAAGCCGGGAATCGAACCCAGGTCCCTAGCGCTGTGAGGCAGCAGTGCGAACCACTCTGCCACTCACATATTAACGCTGCAAAATGTTTGGAAGCAGACACATGAGCAACATTTAAGAGGCATCTGGATAGGTACCTGAATAGGGAGGGAATAGAGGGATACGGACCAAGTAAGGGCAGAAGGTGTTTTTTTTAGTTTAGTTAGGGGATTATGACCATCACAGGCTTAGAGGGCCGAAGGGCCTGTTCCTGTGCTGCACTTATCTTTGTTCTCATCTTTATTATCTGATAGAAACTTATAAAATTCTAACAGGGTTAGACAGGGTAGATTCAGAAAGAATGTTCCCGATGGTGGGGGGAGTCCAGAACTAGGGGGTCATAGTTTGAGGATAAGGGGGTAAACCTTTTAGGACTGAGGTGAGGAGAAATTTCTTCACCCAGAGAGTGGTGGAATTCACTCCCACAGAAAGTAGTTGGGGCCAAAACGTTGTGTGATTTCAGGAAGAAATTAGATATCGCTCTTGGGGCTAAAGGCATCGAGGGATATGGGGGGAAGGGGGGAGATCAGGAGATTGAATTTGATGATCAGCCGTGATCAAAATGAATTGTGGAGCAGGCTGGAAGGCCCGAATGGCCTCCTCCTGCTTCTAGTTTCGATGTAAAATGAAGTTACTGTGAAAATCCCCTAGTCGCCACACTCCGACGCCTGTTCGGGTAACACTGAGGGAGAATTTAGCACGGCCGATCCACCCTAACCAGCACGTCTTCCGGGAGGAAACCGGAGCACCCGGAGGAAACCCACACAGGGAGAACGTGCAAACTCCGCACAGACAGTGACCCAAGCCGGGAATCGAACCCGGGTCCCTGGCGCTATTATTCCAAGCTTTAGGCTGTCTCCGACTAACCTTTTATTTAGGGTCCACCTCCCAGGGTTTAGTCTGCACTAAGCTGCCCGATAATAGCTCATAAAATATAGGAGCAGAATTAGGCCATTCGGCCCATCTGCTCCACCGTGGATGATAAGTTTCTCAACTCCATTTTCCCGCCTTCTCCCCGTAACCTTTGACCCCCCTCACCAATCAAGAACCTATCTATCTCTGTCTTCAATACACTCAATGACCCGGCCTCCCTCTGTGGCAACGAGTTCCACAGATTCACCAACCCTCTGGCTGAAGAAATTCCTCCTCATCTCGGTTCTAAAGGGTCCGTCCCTTTACTCTGAGGCTGTGCCCTTGGATCCCAGTCTCTCCGACTAATGGGAACATCCTCCCCATGGCAAGATATCTTCTCCAGGGGTGGCGATGGCCTAGTGGTATTATCGCTAGATAATTAATCCGGAAACTCAGCTAATGTTCTGGGGGGCCCGGGTTCGAATCCCACCTCGGCAGATGGTGGAATTTGAATTCAATAAAAAATATCTGGAATTGGATGACCGTGAAATCATTGTCGATTATCAGACAAACCCATCAGGTTCACGAATGCCCTTTAGGGAAGGAAATCTACCGTCCTTAACTGGTCAGGCCTACAGGTTCGGCATAGACCACCTCCCCATGCCGACACTATAGTTAAGAAAGCCCCACCAACGTCTCTACTTTCTCAGAAGACTAAGGAAATTCGGCATGTCAGCTACAACTCTCACCAACTTTTACAGATGCACCATAGAAAGCATCCTTTCTGGTTGTATCACAGCTTGGTATGGGGTTCCTGCTCTGCCCAAGACCGCAAGGAACTACAAAAGGTCGTGAATGTAGCCCAGTCCCATCACGCAAACCCAGCCTCCCATCCATTGACTCTGTCTACACTTCCCGCTGCCTCAGGGGAAAAGCAGCCGGCATAATCAAGGACCCCACGCACCCCGGACATTCTCTCGTCCACCTTCTTCCGTCGGGAAAAAGGTACAAAAGTCTGAGGTCACGTACCGACCGACTCAAGAACAGCTTCTTCCCTGCTGCTGTCAGACTTTTGAATGGACCCACCTCGCATTAAGTTGATCTTTCTCTACACCCTAGCTATGACTGTAACACTACATTCTGCACCCTCTCCTTTCCTTCTCCCCTATGTACTCTATGAACGGTATGCTTTGTCTGTATAGCGCGCAAGAAACAATACTTTTCACTGTATCTCAATACATGTGACAATAATAAATCAAATCAAATATTAAGTTGATCTTTCTCTGCACCCTAGCTATGACTGTAACACTACATTCTGCACCCTCTCCTTTCCTTCTCTATGAACGGTATGCTTTGTCTGTATAGCGCGCGAGAAACAATACTTTTCACTGTGTGTTAATACATGTGACAATAATAAATCAAATCAAATTAGAGGTGGATGGATTCCTGATTAACGAGGGGGGTTTGAAAGATTATCGGAGGGGAGGTTAGACACGAATGTGGGGTTAAGATTACAATCAGATCGATCATGATCCTATTGAACGGAGCAGGCTCGAGGGGCCGAATGGCCTTACTCCTGCTCCAAATTTGTACCTTTGCACATTGTAGGTGCTATATAAAGGCAGTAGTTTAGGGGCAGCAATGGCCTAGTGGTATTATCTCTAGACAGCATGGGGTGGCACGGTGGCACAGTGGTTAGCGCTGCTGCCTCACAGCATCAGGGAGCTGGGTTCGATTCCCGGCTCGGGTCACTGTCTGTGTGGAGTTTGCACATTCTCCTCGTGTCTGCGTGGGTTTCCTCCGGGTGCTCCGTTTTCCTCCCATAATCCAAAGATGTGCAAGTTAGGTGCATTGGCCATGCTAAATTGCCCCTTAGTGTCCCGGGATGTGTAGATTAGAGGGTTTAGCTGGGTAAATATGTGGGGTTACGGGGATAGGGCCTAAGTGGGATTGTGGTCGGTGCAGACTCGATGGGCCAAATGGCCTACTCTGCAATGCTGGGTTTCTTTGATTCTATAAACAAATGATCAATCCAGAAATTCAGCTAATGTTCTGGGGGACCCGGGTTCGAATCCCGTCACGGCAGATCGTGGAGTTTGAATTCAATTTTTAAAAATCAGGAATTAAGAATCTACTGGTGACCCATTGTCGATTGTCAAAAAAACCCAATCTCGCCCTCAATGTCAACAAAACAAAGGAGATTGTCATCGACTTCAGGAAGCGTAAAGGAGAACATGCCCCTGTCTACATCAACGGGGGTGAAGTAGAAAGTGTCGAGAGCTTCAAGTTTTTAGATGTCCAGATCACCAACAACCTGTCCTGGTCCCCCCATGCCGACGCTATAGTTAAGAAAGCCCCACCAACGCCTCTACTTTCTCAGGAGACTAAGGAAATTTGGCATGTCAGCTACGACTCTCACCAACTTTTACAGATGCACCATAGAAAGCATTCTTTCTGGTTGTATCACAGCTTGGTATGGGGCTCCTGCTCTGCCCAAGACCGCAAGGAACTACAAAAGGTCGTGAATGTAGCCCAGTCCCATCACGCAAACCAGCCTCCCATCCATTGACTCTGTCTACACTTCCCGCTGCCTCGGGAAAAGCAGGCAGCATAATCAAGGACCCCACGCACCCCGAACATTCTCTCTTCCACCTTCTTCCATCGGGAAAAGATACAAAAGTCTGAGGTCACGTACCGACCAACTCAAGAACAGCTTCTTCCCTGCTGCTGTCAGACTTTTGAATGGACCTACCAAATATTAAGCTGATCTTTCTCTACACCCTAGTTATGACTGTAACAATACACCCTGCACCCTCTCCTTTCCTTCTCTATGAACGGTATGCTTTGTCTGTATAGCACACAAGAAACAATACTTTTCATTGTATCCCAATACATGTGACAATAATAAATCAAATCAAATTAGGTAGAGGTGGATGGATTCTTGATTAACGAGGGGGGTTTGAAAGATTATCGGAGGGGAGGTTAGACGCGAATGTGGGGTTAAAATTACAATCAGATCGATCATGACCCTATTGAACGGAGCAGGCTCGAGGGGCAGAATGGCCTTACTCCTGCTCCGAATTTGTACCTTTGCACATCGGAGGTGCTATATAAATGCAGTAGTTTAGGGGAGGCCATGGCCTAGTGGTATTATCTCTAGACAGCGTGGGGTGGCACGCTGGCACAGTGGTTAGCGCTGCTGCCTCACAGCGCCAGGGACCCGGGTTCGATTCCCGGCTTGGGTCACTGTCTGTGCGGAGTCTGCACGTTCTCCTCGTGTCTGCATGGGTTTCCTCCGGGTGCTCCGGTTTCCTCCCACAGTCCAAAGATATGCGGGTTAGGTGAATTAGCCGTGCTAAATTGCCCCTTAGTGTCCAAAAATGTGTAGGTTAGGTGGATTGGCCATGCTAAATTGCCCCTTAGTGTCCAAAGATATGCGGGTTAGGTGAATTGGCCATGCTAAATTGTCCCTTAGTGTCCAAAGATGTTCAGGTTAGGTGGATTGGCCATGCTAAATTGCCCCTTAGTGTCCAAAGATGTTCAGGTTAGGTGGATTGGCCATGCTAAATTGCCCCTTAGTATCCAAAGATGTTCAGGTTAGGTGGATTGGCCATGCTAAATTGCCCCTTAGTGTCCAAAGATGTTCAGGTTAGGTGGATTGGCCATGCTAAATTGCCCCTTAGTATCCAAAGATGTTCAGGTTAGGTGGATTGGCCATGCTAAATTGCCCCTTAGTGTCCAAAGATGTTCAGGTTAGGTGGATTGGCCATGCTAAATTGTCCCTTAGTGTCCAAAAATGTGCAGGTTAGGGTGGAATGGCCATGCTAAATTGCCCCTTAGTGTCCAAAGATGTGCTGGTTAGGTGGATTGGCCACGCTAAATTGCGCTTTAGTATCCAAAGATGTGTAGGTTAGGTGGATTGGCCACGCTAAATTGCTCTTTAGTGTCCCGGGATGTGTAGGTTAGAGGGTTTAGCGGGGTAAATATGTGGGGTTACGGGTACAAGCCCTAAGTGGGATTGTGGTCGGTGCAGACTCGATGGGCCAAATGGCCTCCTTCTGCACTGTAGGGATTCTATGAGAAAACAATAATCCAGAAACTCAGCTAATGTTCTGGGGGACCCGGGTTCGAATCCAGCCACGGCAGACGGTGGAATGTGAATTCAATAAAAAATATCTGGAATTAAGAATCTACTGATGACCCATTGTGGGAAAAACCCAACTGGTTCCCTTTAGGGAAGGAAATCTGCCGTCCTTACCCCGGTCTGGCCTACATGAGACTCCAGAGCCACAGCCAATGTGGTTGACTCTCAACTGCCCTCCAAGGGCAACTAGGGATGGGCAATAAATGCTGGGCCCAGCCAGCGACGCCCATGTCCCACGGATGAAAAGAAAGTTGCTGTTGGATTATGCAGTGTACCGAACCCTCTTGAGAGCACACAAACGTGCGAGGGCACACAACCCCTGCCCCCGCTGACCAGAGGCCGCGGATTGGACGGTTAAACCATAGAACCATAGAAAATTACAGCTCAGAAACAGGCCTTTGGGCCCTTCTTGGCTGTGCCGAACCATTTTATGCCTAGTCCCACTGACCTGCACTTGGACCATATCCCTCCACACCCCTCTCATCCATGAACCCGTCCAAGTTTTTCTTAAATGTTAAAAGTGACCCCGCATTTACCACTTTATCCGGCAGCTCATTCCACACTCCCACCACTCTCTGCGTGAAGAAGCCCCCCTAATATTCCCTTTAAACTTTTCTCCTTTCACCCTTAACCCATGCCCTCTGGTTTTTTTCTCCCCTAGCCTCAGCGGAAAAAGCCTGCTTGCATTCACTCTATCTCTACCCATCAAAATCTTATACACCTCTATCAAATCTCCCCTCAATCTTCTACGCTCCAGGGAATAAAGTCCCAACCTATTCAATCTCTCTCTGTAACTCAGCTTCTCAAGTCCCGGCAACATCCTTGTGAACCTTCTCTGGCACTCTTTCAATCTTATTTACATCCTTCCTGTAACTAGGTGACCAAAACTGTACACGATACTCCAAATTCGGCCTCACCAATGCCTTATATAACCTGACCATAAACACTCCAACTTTTATACTCGATACTCCAATTTATAAAGGCCAAATCACAGAGAGAGAGAGAGACAGATCCAGATGTGGAAAGACAAGCAGCTGTTTTTTTATTGACCAAGAAGCAGTCGCGTCAACTCCGTGCGTGGCTGTTCAAGTCCCCCAGTCCCACCGTGGCCGAGAGTGGGGGGGCGGGGGCCCACGTGTCTCGCCCCCCTCTGCCGCGTCCCCGGATCTCCCACCGTCTCCGCCGTGCCCGCGAGTCTCAGAGGAGGGCGCAGAAGAATTTCTTCTCTCGGAAGGGGTTCTCGGAGGTGGGCACCGGGGTGATGAGGGGGTCCTCGTAGGCGTGGGCGTCGCAGTAAGCCATCAGGTCCGCGGCGGCTTTCGAGACCTATCAAAGCCCCGAGGGGGGAGGCGGGGTGGGTGGGGGGGGGGCGGGGGGGGGGGGGTGGGAATTGGAGAGAGAGAGAGAGAGAAAAAAGGGAGGTCAGCTTTATCGTCACTTCCGCCCAGGCCGGAAGGAAGTACTCACATTTCCGTAGGCCCCATCTGCGCCGTCTCGCCACCGCCCCCCCCCCCCCCCCCCGCCGCCCCCGCAACCGCCGCTCACACGGGGCGAGGGGGGAGGAAGTCACTTTCGCGAGGGGGGTGCAGTCGAATGTAGGAGACGCCCGGTTGGCGCACAGCAAGCTCCCACAGGCAGCTAGGTCATCCCTAAATCGGTTAGGACTATATTCATTGGAGTTTGGCAGAATGAGAGGGAACTTATAGAATCAGAAATGTTAAAAAAATGTTTATTTATTCGTGTCACAAGGTAAGGCTTACATTAACACCGCAATGAAGTTACTGTGAGAATCCCCTAGTCGCCTGTTCGGGTTACACTGAGGGAGAATTTAGCACCCTAACCAGCACGGTCTTTCGGACTGTGGGAGGAAACCGGAGCACCCGGAGGAAACCCACGCAGACACGGGGAGAACGTGCAGACTCCGCACAGACAGTGACCCAAGCCGGGAATCGAACCCGGGTCCCTGGCGCTGTGAGGCAGCAGTGCTAACCCACTGTGCCCATCGTGCCGCCCTACAGTGCAGAAAGAGGCCATTCGGCCCATAAAGTCTGCACCGGCAACAACCCCGCCCAGGCCCTATCCCGGTACCCCACACATTTAGCATGGCCAATCCCCCTAACCTGCACATCTTTGGACACTAAGGGACAATTTAGCATGGCCAATCCACCTAACCTGCACATCTTTGGACACTAAGGGGCAATTTAGCACGGCCAATCCACCTAACCCGCACATCTTTGGACACTAAGGGACAATTTAGCATGGCCAATCCACCTAACCTGCACATCTTTGGACACTAAGGGACAATTTAGCATGGCCAATCCACCTAACCTGCACATCTTTGGACACTAAGGGACAATTTAGCATGGCCAATCCACCTAACCTACACATCTTTGGAGTGTGGGAGGAAACCGGAGCACCCGGAGGAAACCCACGCAGACACGGGGGGAGAACGTGCAGACTCCGCACAGACATCTTATAGAAACCTATAAAATTCTAAACAGGTTTAGACAGGGTGGATTCAGAAATAATTTTGCCATTCATTTTGATCATGGCTGATCATCAAATTCAATATCCTGATTCCCCCTTCCCCCCCCATATCCCTCGATCCCTTTCGCCCCGAGAGCGATATCTAACTTCTTCCTGAAATCACACAACGTTTTGGCCTCAACTACTTTCTGTGGGAGTGAATTCCACCACTCTCTGGGTGAAGAAATTTCTCCTCACCTCAGTCCTAAAAGGTTTACCCCTTATCCTCAAACTATGACCCCCTAGTTCTGGACTCCCCCCACCATCGGGAACATTCTTTCTGAATCTACCCTGTCGAACCCTGTTAGAATTTTATAAGTTTCTATGAGATCCCCTCTCACTCTTCCAAACTCCAGTGAATATAATCCTCACCGACTTAGTCTCTCCTCATATGACAGACCTGCCATCCCAGGAATCAGCCTGGTAAACCTTCGCTGCGCTCCCTCTATAGCAAGGACATCCTTCTTCAGATAAGGAAGGTCAGAATGAGGAGATAACCCTTCCCACTTGGCGACTCAAGATATGACCTTTGACCCTTAATGGTCAAAGTGCGACTAACCCACTGCTGCTCTTTCAAGGAGCCAGCACAGACCGTGAGGGGCCGAATGGTCTCCTTCTGTGCTGTAAGGCTTTATTGTAGGAATGGCAGAGTTTGGGGCTAGCCCAGTGACTTGGGCTCCGTGAAGGGGAGCAGGGGGGAGGCTGGGGTGTGAGGGGTGTGAATTTTAGACCCCAGATTTTCCAGACTGTTCTTGGGAAGAGTCACGCACCTTTATCCGATACATGCTGGCCTCGATCTTCAGCTGTTCCACCAGTTTCCGAGCCTGTGCTATACTCATTGTGCTGTTTACGGGAGTATCTCCCTTAGGCATGCTCCTGTGTGAGAGAGAGAGAGAGACAGAGAGAGGGAGACAGAGAGAGAGAGACAGAGAGAGAGAGAGAGAGAGGGAGGCAGAGAGAGACAGAGAGAGAGACAGGGAGAGGGAGACAGAGAGAGAGAGACAGAGAGAGAGAGAGAGGGAGGCAGAGAGAGACAGAGAGACAGAGAGAGAGAGAGACACGGAGAGGGAGACAGAGAGAGAGAGAGACAGAGTGAGATAGCGACAGAGAGAGGGAGGCAGAGAGAGAGAGAGAGACAGAGAGAGGGAGGGACAGAGAGAGGGAGGGACAGAGAGAGAGAGAAAGACAGGGAGAGGGAGACAGAGAGAGAGAGAGGGGGAGGCAGAGAGAGAGAGAGAGACAGAGAGAGAGAGGGACAGAGAGAGAGAGAGACAGAGAGAGGGAGGTAGAGAGAGAGAGAGAGAGAGGGAGGCAGACAGAGAGAGAGAGAGACAGAGAGACAGAGAGAGAGAGGGAGGCAGAGAGACAGAGAGAGACAGAGAGAGGGACAGAGAGAGAGAGAGAGACAGGGAGACAGAGAGAGAGACAGAGAGAGAGAGAGAGGGAGGCAGAGAGACAGAGAGAGACAGAGAGAGGGACAGAGAGAGAGAGAGACAGGGAGAGGGAGACAGAGAGAGGGAGGCAGAGAGAGAGAGGGAGGCAGAGAGAGAGAGAGAGAGACAGAGAGAGGGACAGAGAGAGAGAGAGAGACAGGGAGAGAGACAGAGGGAGAGGGAGACAGAGAGAGAGAGAAGGAGACAAAGAGAGAGGGAGACAGAGAGAGACAGACAGACGGACAGATAGAGAGAGGGAGAGAGACAGAGAGACAGTGAGTATCGCACTGTACAAACTCCTTGCATCATCTAAACATCCAAACCCACCCACAGTGACAGACACACTCACAAACACACACAATACCCCCTCTCTTTACCCCCACCCCCTCTCTTACCCCCACCCCCTCTCTTACCCCCACCCCCTCTCTTACCCCCCACCCCCTCTCTTACCCCCACCCCTCTCTTACCCCCACCCCCTCTCTTACCCCCACCCCCTCTCTTACCCCCACCCCCCTCTCTTACCCCCCACCCCCTCTCTTACCCCCCACCCCCTCTCTTACCCCCACCCCCTATCTTACCCCCTGCCCTCTCTTACCCCCACCCCCTCTCTTACCCCCATCCCCTCTCTTACCCCCACCCCTCTCTTACCCCCACCCCCTCTCTTACCCCCACCCCCTCTCTTACCCCCAACGCCTCTTCAACCCCCACCCCCCTCTCTTGCCCCTACCCCCTCTCTGACCCCGACCCCCTCTCTTACCCCCACCCCCTCTCTTACCCCCACCCCTCTCTTACCCCCACCCCCTCTTCAACCCCCACCCCCCTCTCTTATCCCCGCCCTCTCTTGCCCCTACCCCCTCTCTGACCCTCCGTAACTAATTCCCTCCCCTCAGCCATTCCCAGAATCATGTTTGTCCCACACCAACTCCCCCCACTCCTGTGGGACAGTCCCATTTAATTAGGGAGGCAGACAGTGGAGGGAGGGAGGCAGAGGGAGAGAGAGTGTTGTGGGAGGGGAGTGTGGGAGGGGAGGGAGGGAGAGAGGATGGCAGAGAGGATGAGTGGGAGGAATAGGTGGGAGGGGGAAACGGGTTGGAAGAGAAGGTGGGAGGGAGGGACGGGTGCGGGGGGGGGGGAGGGACGGGTGGGGGGGAGGGAGGGACGGGTGGGGGGAGGGAGAGAGAGGGTGTGTGGAGGGAGAGAGAGGGAGGGTGGGAGAGAGAGGGAGGGTGGGAGAGAGAGGGAGGGTGGGAGAGAGAGAGGGAGGGTGGGAGAGAGAGAGGGAGGGTGGGAGAGAGAGAGAAGGAGGGTGGGAGAGAGAGAGAGGGAGGGTGGGAGAGAGAGAGAGAGGGGTGGGAGAGAGACAGAGAGAGGGAGGGGTGGAGAGAGAGAGAGAGAGAGAGAGAGAGAGGGGCAGGGTGGGGAGAGAGAGTGGAGGGGAGGGTGG